>NW_022156719.1:1961496-2122433 GCF_004355905.1 Pyricularia grisea | reverse complement strand
TTTTGTTTTTTTTTTTTTTTTTTTTTTTTTTTTTTTTTTTTTTTTTTTTTTTTTCTCTTCATCCAACATATCTTTTTTCCTTTCCTTAGTTCAGTTCCCCTGAACCATCAAGTGGACATTAGATTGATCATGTCATCTGAACTCTGGCAGGGTGTGTGACGTAGGCGAGTCTTAATTTGTAACTTAGAACCCTAGCTGCTGGCGGTATCCTTTTGCTTCTTGTACTATTCGTTATGGAGTCACAGATCCACAGCACATACTTAGATATCACGCATTTTCAAAATGTTGCTTTTCATCAAGGTGAAGTTTTGCTGCAGTGGGACTATTGGAATGAGGTAGGTTGATCATCTCTATCCATATGAAGCTCGTTTTTTTCCGTCGAGTCCAAGCGCAAATGCATCTTTAATCTCCATTTGCTTTTTCAGTCAAAAACCCAACCTCTTTGCCTCCATCACCGATCTCCAGGTAGAGATAAACTAAAGATTAAAAATTTCCTGCGCATCATTATCTCCCTCCCATGCAGAAAATGCTCGCATGCTTCAGATCGAATCAGAACAAAGAAAAAGTAAAAAAAAAGGGGCAATACAGGCGCCAAATCAGAGCTTCGCAAAGAATAGCTTTTGACAACATGCCGCAAGGTCAAAGCCTGTTGTGCAGGCTGGCCACTCTATGTGGCCAATTACCCCTGAATGTCTGTGAGTCTAAAAGTTGACGATGAGTCTAGATGGTAAAACGCAATGAAATCATGCCTTCCGGCCTCCAGCGTTACTGGCAGCCTGTGCGGTAGCCTTCGCGGCCTGGACAGCCCTGAGATGCCTAAGCTTCTCCTGTAGCGCATTCCGTATATGCACCTTGTCCTGGCAGGTTGCAGTGCGAAAAGCGTCAATCGTGAGCCTGAGTGATAGCTCTGATGTCGTATCGATAGGACACTTTGCTTGTGGGGGATGAGGCAGGCAGCAGTTGTCACAGAACCTTTTGAATCCCGTCCCAGCAACTGGCTGCTGTCTTACTGTTGTTGCCCCGGTGATCGCATTGAGCCCTCCCGGGGGTTGGGAGTAGAGCTGTGGTTGGCGGAGGGAGGGTAATTGCTGTTGGGCAGGTCGGTTTGAGAGTTTGATTTGTATCCCGGGGGCGCCGGCTCTTGCCTCAGGCTGGGGAAGGCGGTTGATGTACCCGGAGATGTACTCGGGTATGGGAACGGCCGTGGTGGAGATTTGTCCGGGGTATGGAGGGAGCTGTTGGACTGGTGGATTGGAGATTTCTGCTTTGTGTTTTTGTCAGTATGCTTAGAGGCCAATTTAACAGGACCGAAGACAACAGTAGAGGGAGGAGTTTCAAAGTTCGCCGCGCTTGCGTCGGGCTCATGAAACCCGGCTGTAGTTGGTGCAGATGCAGATGCAGCTACCGAGTCCTCGCCAGCAATCGCCTTGGATGCTGCCGGTGAAGTTTTGGCCTTCCTACGCCCTTGCCCCTTGGGCGTCTCGGGTGGAGTTTTGGGGGTCTTGATTTTTGGTGTCCGCGGAGCTCGCGATTTTGCCAGAGACTTGGCCGGCGTCTTCGCTGGAGTTTTTGCCGGGGGCTTGACTGCTCCATGTCTGCGCCTTTTCTTTGTAGGCGTACCTTTGAGAACAGGGTTCCCGTTCCTATCGACCTCGTCATAGCTGCTCTCTTCACTTTCGGCAGCCGATCCCTCGTCGTTGGCCACGAAATCCTCATCCTTCTCAGATTCGCTCTTTTGGCCTTCGTTCTCATTGGTCGCATATGTCACATTCTAATAACGATAAAATTACAACCGTTAGTTACGAAATTACAGTAGCAGACAGAGAAACGAGCCTGTTTTGCCTCACCTGACGTCGACGGCCGCCACGACCGTACACCTGGGCGTTCTTTTCAGCCTCGCGTTGCGCCAACTGCTCACGCTCTCGTATAATCGCATGCCACGCGCTTGAGTCCATAACGTCGGTGCCTGTGTCCGCAACTTCGAGGTCGTCTGCCAAGGTCCCTTTATCGTTCTCCCAGACGCGAGCCAATGTGAACTCGCGATCCCGCTTCTCGTTATCACTAAGGTCGGGGTTGACCAGGTGGGAGCGGTCGAGTAGCTTTTCAATCGAGGTGTCATCGTATTTGATAACCTCTTTTTGATTGTCGTCTTTGAACAACTGCTCAGCGCCGTGCTTCAGAATCGACTCCAAATCGTCGGGAACTGCCTCCTCATCGTCCATAGTTTCGATCAGTACGTGATCCAATGCCATCTTCTTGCGTCCGATTTGCATAATCTTCTCCTCGACGGATCCCTTTGTCATAAGTTGGAAGCAGAGGACCTTGTTCATTTGTCCGATTCGATGAGCACGGGACAGCGCCTGCAAGTCCTGATGCGGGTTGAAATCCGGGTCCATGATGATCACAGTATCAGCCGTAGCCAAGTTGATACCAACTCCACCGGCACGAGTGGACAGTAGGAAAGCAAAAAGTTCAGAGCCTGGAGCATTGAACTCGTCGATTCGCTTCTGTTTTTCCAAACTACTCATGGTTCCGTCGAGACGTTGGTATAGAAAACCTAGACCGGCGAGAAAGTCCTCAACAATATCCAGCTGATCAAGAAATTGACTGAAGATCAGAACCCGATGCCCCTTTTCCTTAAGCTTGGTAAGCATTCGACTGAGGAGGACAAGCTTTGGAGACGCCTCGATAAGATTGCGCTGCATCATTTCGGGGTCGAGAGTAGTATCTTCGACGTCACGGCTGTAGACAAAAGGGTGACAAAGACATTTGCGTAACTGCATCAGGATGTTGTTAAGAGATCCTCGCTCCTTAATACCCATTTTGTTCTTCGCAAAAATGGCCTGGATCAGCTGTGGGCTTTTGGTCATGATGGATTTGCAAAGCTTCTCCTGAACAATTGACATGGTAACCGGAACGATCACCTGTCCCATGGGCGGCAGGAACTTGAGAACTTCTGCCTTTGTGCGTCGTAAAAAATATGGCTTAATTTCGTCATGCAGTTGAGGGATGTTTTCTTTGGTCAACTCTGCGAACCTCTCGTCCAATTTGGCCGCGTTTTTGCTGCTGTCGATAAACTGGACCAAATTGAACAACTCTCTTTTGTTGTTTTGGAGTGGCGTTCCCGTAAGCAGTATACGGAAAGGGATTTTCATGGCCTTCAACGCAAGGTAAAGTAGGTTTTGGTCATTCTTCAATCGTTGACCCTCATCGACGACTAAAGCTTTCCAGTGAACGTTTTTGAAATAGGTACGAGTTGACACGTCGGAAGCAGAATCGTAGGACATGACGACCACATGGGCCTTCATATTTTCCCTACCGTCTGGAAACAACTCGTTCCTGAGAGCAAGGTCCTGAGGCACTTTCCCTCCGTGGTAACAGACAACTCGGAGATCCGGTACCCACTGCTTAATTTCTCGTCGCCAGTTGGGGCAAGTCGAGTTGGGAACGACAACCAGGAACGGCCAGCATTTGGGCTCATTCAACGCAAGCGCCGCCATGAAAGCACAGATCTGGATAGTTTTGCCGAGGCCCATCTCGTCAGCGAGCACACAGCTCCTCAACTTGTAATAGTTCCATACTAGCCAATCGACACCTTCGATTTGGTACCCCATCAGCTTGCAGCCTGGAGCTAAGCCCTCAGGCTGTTTTTGGATTGATGGGTATGGATCCAGGGCGCGCCACTGCTTCATACGTGCGAGCATGGTGCTGTTGCCGACATCCTCAAAATATTTGCCAGCTACCCATTCGCAATACGCTTCCTTGAAGGCGTTCCACAGCTTAGGGTTATCCTTTGATGGCGGGGAGTCCCAAACAGTGTCGCTGTATGGGAGTCCTTGAAATTTGACCCTGATTTGCTTGACTTTGGAAATCTTGGCCAAAGCATCTTTTTTCGAATAGCTTCTGTCGGAGCCGTTTTGATACCTGACAGCCAAGATGATGTCTGGCATCAACCATTCCTCGGGGATAGCAGCGTTTTTGTCGGCCGCGGGAGGAGGTGCGACGCCGTCATTGCGCTTGGCAAACGATGCTCGCATGGTTCCGTTGACAACACCATAGATCCAGGCGCCCGGCAGCCATGTGCAGTGGGCGTGGGATTTGGTCGCCCATTTTACCAAGTATTCCTTGTCGTCGTCGCTCAGAGAGCTAAAAGGTTGATCTTTGTTACGCTCCATGTTGGCGGGTCGCCACGCCACCAAAGCGTCGATTTTGTCGGTGATATCAATGCATTCTCTGCATCGATGGTCGATCGTATATTCAGCATGGCGATTGGCACGGATAGCCTCCGTGTCGTTGGGGTCCTCTGAACGCTTGTCCACGCGAGGCAAGTGCTCGTAGTGGTATGCCCGTTTGCACTTAGCACAGCGGAACAGAATCACTTCTGCGTTGTTGATGAGGTTGGGCGGGACCGGCGTTATGGGATCCTCTCCGTTGTTGGCCATGCGGATCTTTTCCTCTGCTCTACCCGTGAGCTTGGGGGAGAACTCTTTGCAAGCTTTCCCTTCTTGGTTGCAGCCCTGACATTTGTCATGACGAGGGGCGCCGTCTCTTTTCCGATAAAACCCAATGCAAAAACGACATTGTAGCACAAAATCTCCTGGACCGACTTTGGTGGCGCGATGCTCTCTACCAGCGCGATAACCGATGCATGTTTTGTGATAGACAAAAGAGCATCCTTGACAAGGTATCAGTATTCCTTTTTGAGCGCTATGGCCCACCTGTCCACACGTGTCGCACATGGTGGAGTGGACCGCTTTGAACTTCTCGTCTTGGACCGGCTTGAAAACTTCCTTGATACTGATGACCTTGGGCGCACCCTGGTTCTTGTCTTCGACGTAAAAAGACTCGTCGTCATTGTCACCCAACCCCCTCACATCCATTGATTTCGTTGTTTTGTTGGTCCGGCCGGACCGTCTAGTTTCAAATTCGATCGAGGCCTCACGGAAGCTGTGGCGAGACGGTCGTCCCCGTTTCTTTTTCGGCTTGACAGTTAGCACATCCGAAACAACGATAGGGTAGTCGCTGTCGCTTTTGGCAAGCTCATCTGCCTCTGAATCTTGAGCATTTTGCGCTCGACTCCGCCGGGTGGCTTCTTGGGTTTTGGTTCTTAGGCTGCGCTTAGAAATGGAAGGCGCAAGCGAGGTTGATGAGCGGCCAGTGACCTTGGTGCGCCTTGTGGAGTGGCGCGTAGAGACTCGGGAGGAAATCCTGTTTGAAGAGCGGGTTCTCTGGGTTGGATGGCGTTTGAAAACATCGTCGTCGTCGTCGTCGTCGTTGTCATCATCCTCATCTTCATCCTCGCCATCATCATACCCGACGTCCAGATCATTGTCGTCTGCTGGCTCGTTGTCCTGATACATGGGACTGCCGTAATCTGAGTCATGTCTGAATTTCCGCCGTTTAGAACTGCGCCGCGAATAGACCTCTTCCATATCGTCTTGACCACGAAAACGATTCAATGCAATCCGACCGTTCTCAAGATTGCAAAGTTCTTGGTAGGACAACTTTGGGGTTGTTAGCTACTGGATAAGTAAAGTGCTGGCGCAAACTGAAAGACAACTGAGTGTATGAATCGCAATGGGCCAGGCTTCTGGTAGGAAGATGAGATAATTCAAATTGTGGTTAAGGAAAACGCAGTTTTGAAAAGGGCAAGTTGAAGATCGATAGAGCCATAGAGTGAGAAAGTGTTGAATAAAGATGGTTGTTGATGAAAGTGGTGGTCGGGAATGTGAGGTGAGGCAAGGTAGAATAAATAAAATATACGTGATAAAGGTAGGGTTAGGTTGAGCCTGCCTCTTTCCAATTTATTTTGGGATGTATGAAACGCAAATAAACTGCAGGCAAACAAGCAGCTTAGGTGGAAGCGTATCACTCACATTTTCTGTTCGGCCATCATCATACTCGATTTTGAATAACCCAATACCCAAATCTTTCTTTACAGCTTTCACGTACTGGCTCGGCGGGGCAACATGATACTCTCCGTCCTTAAACCCCTCGAATGCAGGGACCAAAATCTGAAGTCGTTCATGGTTCCCACTTGTACCTCGACTGCTCCGATGGCTATTGCTGTTGGCCTTGCTAGTCACACTGTTGCTACTTCTACTGCTATTGCCGCCAGTGCGTTGGCCAGCCTCTGACTGGTCCTCGCTGTCGCTCTGTTCGTGGATGTAGTTACCACCATCCTCGTCGCCTTCTTCGCCCTTATCGGTTTCATCGAGATCCTTTTGGGGATGCTCGGCACCCTCCTGCATTAAACCGACCGCTCTCGGGTTGTCACTCGGGAGGGGCGCATCGTCCATCTCAACATCCTCCTGTAGCGCCCGGAGAAGCTGCTCGGCTGTCGTGTCGGTGTCCGCGGCTTCAATGCTACTGCTGGCAATAGTTGTATGCGATGCCTTTTTTTCTATTTCTGTCGGGCCGGATTCGACTGACCCAAAACCCTCAAATCCAGATTCGAAATCAAACAGGCCTGGGGACGCCTCGGGGTCTTTGTCGCAGTCAGCCATAGCGGCTAAATCATCCAGCTAAAGTTTTGGCGATAACCAAATAATATCCATTAGAGGTGATGGCGGGAGTACGTTGATGCAGCGAAGGTCCTTCGTGCAGAGTGCAGCGGGTTGCTAGTTACTGGTTGATAGCAGAGAGAGCAGTTGCTGTCGAGTCTTGCTGCATGGAGTTCAGTCGCGTAAAGTGCCACACATTTAGTGGACAAAGGTTAGCGCGTTGAATTTTTGGGTTCAATCTATGTACAGTAGTGGGGCATTGTCGGCATGTTGGGCAGGGGATGGAGGACTCCATGTGGGGCTCGTAGCCTGTTCCGTTCATCTAGAACGCATTTATTTATTCTGATCTAGAAAATGATAAGGATAAGGATCCTTGCTCTTGATTTTTTTTTTTTTTTTTCCTATTGCGTAGTACGTACAGCGGCTGCGCGTTGAGAATCAATCAATAGGCTGGGTTGCCAGTTCTATTTTTCTTCCAAAGTCATTTACTTGAAGGAAAACCAACAAGCAAATACAGAACATCATCACTCACAGCCGAGCTCGGTTTTGGTTACCTCTCAATTCCTTGCTTGGGGCGCAGGACTAGCATCCGATGCGATGATGCAAAGTAGGCTTGCGCGCGCCTCCGGCTTGCGCACACTGGGATCCATCTCAAGGTGTCAATGGGTTCAGCCATTGAAGACGCGACAAGCGTCCTCCTTCTCGGCAATACACGATGGTTTACGTCGATCTGAGAAAGCCAGACCACAGGGCTTCAACAAGTCGAGCCTCACCTCTGGTTCTCTTACTAAGCGGAGCTTAGGAGCCCGAGGCCGTCACAAGGACGACGATGACAAGCCGAGTCCGACTTTCAAGATCCGGAAGGGCAAGAAGGATATATCCCAGCCCCCCAAACAAAAGCCGATGACACGGGCGGCTCGATTCAACGATCCGAACAGCGATTTTGGGAAGAAGAGCTTGGTTTATCAGCTCAACAGCGGCAAACTACGGCATGACATGGCCGCATTGTCTGAAATAAAAAATGGCTCGCGTGTTTCAAGTGGTGACATCTGGGACAACTTGGAGAGGGCTTCTGCTGAACAAAGCATGGGCAAGGGCAGGATATCAAGAACACGCAAGTCTGACTTCGGGTCAGAGCCCCAAAGAAGGAGTTGGCCATTCGCCGATACGTCCACCCGGGCGTCTTCGAGGCGCTCAGATAACAGCAGCGGCTTTTCCAGGGAAACTTTGCGGCCCCGCAGATATGATGACTTACTTCGGGATCCTAGAAGACGGCGCGTAGCTGAGAGCAGGCCGGCCGACTCCTGGGGCGGGAACCAGAATCGCTATGATAGAGAGCGTCCTCGGAGTGATAGTCGCGATCACACTAAGCCAGAACGTTGGTCGGAAGAGTCTTCGGAATTCAGAACTGATAACTACCCAAGACCATCTTCATATACTTCTAACAAGGGGTATGACGATCGACTAGACTCAACCGTAACTTCGATGCCATACACAACTGCAGCGTCTCAATTCCTATACGGCAGGTCTGTAGTGGAGGAGACTCTAAGGTCGTCCAGGAGGAAACTTTATCACTTGTATATTTATGATGGTCTGAACCGCAGTCGGAATCCCAACGATGTGGTTATAGAGAAATTGGCTGAAAAAAGAGGCGTCAAGGTCACCAAACTAGGTGAGGGACACCAAAGACTGATGAGCAAGATGAGCGAGGGTCGACCACACAACAATTTCGTCCTGGAGGCATCGCCAGTTCCGCAACCCCCAATCGAGGCTCTAGGGCCCTTGTCCGGAGAGGCATCAAGACCTGGCTTCGAGGTTTCACTGGGTCACCAGACTGCGGAAGACCTAGAGATCAATGGATCCAGCAATTTTGTCGAGACAGAAGGAGGGAGGCATCAACCCCTGGTGCTGCTTCTGGATCGCATTTTGGACCCCGGTAACCTAGGCAACATTCTGCGGACGGCCAGCTTTCTCGGCGTGAGCGCTGTGGTCATATCACAGAGAAACTCGGCAACGCTGACCCCTGTGGCGCTCAAGGCGGCCGCAGGGGCCTCCGAGACCCTGCCACTGTTTGCGTGTGAGAACCCCGCAGGCTTCCTGCACAACTCCAAGGAGGCCGGCTGGAAGGTCTATGCCGCAGTGGCACCATCCCGTTCGAGGAAGGAGAGCGAGCAGGACGTTTACGACATTGAAGATCTTGACCCGTTGGCCACGAACCCGTGTTTGCTCGTGGTCGGCAGCGAGGGCGACGGTCTTCCAACCATGATCAAAACCAAGTCTGACCATACGGTTACGATACCAAATTCTTCTGGGGCCCATACCATTGACAGCTTGAATGTCAGTGTAGCCACCGGTCTCCTCTGCGGGGCGTTCCTGAGGGGAGTCATGAAGGAGAAGAACCCACGACAGACCAGCGGTAACCAGAAGAGCGACGAAATGGGATTCTGGTGAGATTTACGATTGCATCTGTATATTAATGTATCACACTGTTTCCATACTCAGGATCGATACCCAGTTCTATCCCTTGTACTATCCTTGTATTATATTTCCTATTTTCATGCAATGTAGCGACCGAATCATAAACATAGGAACCTGAGATGCTGCAAATACCTTACATATACGAGCACGCAACGTTGGCACCTACACCTAAATCGTCCGTCTGGGCAGACTGACATGGCAATAACGGCAAGGTTCACTCAAAGTGTTCTCATGACTTGGCGTGATTCTGGGATCTCTGTCTCTCTTTTTTTTTTTTTTTTTTCTTCCTAACCCGTTTTGTTCGCAAAAAAAAAATCACAAGTCGTTCCGCGCCACCGTGGTCATGGTTGCTTGTTTGATGTTTCAGCTGGCATCTCCATCCCTGCAATTTCGACTAACCACCTCTGACTTAAGTAACAAAAATAACCTCGGCCTTGGTGTATCTTATTACCAGGACACATTGCGCCAATTGCGGATAGGTAGTCTTTTATTGCTTCTTGGTAAATAGATTGAAAGGAAAAGGAAAGGTCTAAAAAGTTTATCTAAAAACCCCCTTACTTGCAGGCTTGAGTACGTTGTGCTTCCGATATAGGCCACCCCTAAATGCAAACCGGGGGTCTCCAGGTGAGGTGGACAAGGCTAGTGGAACGTTTGAAGAACTTATCTAGCTCCCTGATCAGGGAACAAGCTTAAAAAAAAAACCCCCCAGCACGTATTAATATACAGTACACTTAGTAGAATGTCTTCTACATCCGGGTAGTAGATGTTTCGTGTTTACGCCTGCCCAATCGCGAAAGGTCGGATCTGGAGGGAGCATTACCCATTTTCACTAACCAAGGGAGATCCCAACCAGCCCACCTCCACGTTCGACATACCCTCTGCCTCACCCCCTTGCAGCCCAATGACAGTATTACCCAATCCAGACGAAGTTGCGAGAAAAAGAAGGCCCGGAGACATGACCTAAGTAGCTGAAATGTCATACCTAGAACCTCAAACAGGTTCAATCCAATCTTGAACTGACGTCTGGGTGCGGTGGGTGTCAACTCATGGTGATATCGGTTGACGAGTCGTGATAAAAATGTCAGATGTGTATACTTAAGGTCGTCGTCGTCCCGACTTATTGGATGCTCTGAGATGCTTTTCATCTGCTTTTGTGCTCATCAGCCTAAATCTGCTCCCGCCTCCTTCATATTCAAAAGTCTGTAACTCACACGCCCTGGAGGCTTGATTTAATTAATTTCAAAGATCTTTTCCTTTTTCTCTCATGATACTCCCCAGCCTTTGAAAGTGCCACCAATATTTTCTTCGACATTATTCATATATCTCATCAACAATGAAGACCTCAGCAGCTCTTACCTTTTTGGTCGCCACCCTGGCCTATGCCAGCCCTACTGGCGTCCTTGAGAATCGCCAGCTCCTCGCAGGCCGAGTCGGTGCCACAGCCAAGGAGTTCACCAATGGCGGTTGCAAGCAGATCATCATGATATTCGCCCGCGGATCTACCGAGATCGGCAACATGGGGGTTATCTGCGGTCCACAAACTGCCAACGGTGTCAAGTCCGCCTTTGGCGCTAGCAACGTTGCGGTTGAGGGCGTCGACTGTAAGTCTTCAAAGTGTCCCTGGGAGAGAGACAGATAAAAACAAAGAATGGATATGGTTATAAAAGACCTACATATGCAAAGTTCAAACCCACAATACTAACCCCTAGCCCCTTTTTTCCTCCTCAAACAGACGCCGCCGGTCTCACAACCAACTTCCTCCGCGGCGGTGCCGACCCCGCCGGCATCAGCGAGATGAAGCGACTTATCGCAAAGGCCAACTCCGAGTGCCCGGATTCGATGCTTGTGGTGGGTGGCTACTCGCAGGGAGCGGCCCTGACGCACCGGGCCGTCGAGAACCTTCCGCAGGCGCAAAAGGACCAGATCAAGGCGGCGTTCACGTTTGGCGACACCCAGAAGCAGCAGGACCGCAACCAGATCAAGAACTTCCCCACGGATAAGACAAACATCATCTGCCAGCCCGGTGACCTCGTCTGCGTCGGCACACTGACCATCACCCCGGCTCACCTGACCTACGGCACCAGGGCCAACGAGCAGGTCAAATTCATCACCAGTGCGCTGCAGGCTGCCGGCGCCACCAGGGCTTAATGAGCTGAATGAGGGGTGGGAAAATCCGGGTTGAGACTTATTCATGACTAAGGTAGCGTTGTCGTTGTTGTTTTTTTTGTTTTTGTTTGGGAGTGAGGGGCACACCCAAGGTATCCCGCTTTTTGTTTGGGAAATCGACGGTTGCCTATTTTCCCTCTCCTTTTCTTCTTATTCTTCTTCATCATCAAATTCTTCTCCTTCTTCTTCCTCTTCTTCTTATTTTTATTCTTTTCTTCTTATTCTTATCCTCTTCTTGTTTTATTATCCTTTTCTGGCCCTGTTTGAAACATCCCAGCCAGTGTTAAGCCTGCAGAATCGGCTCACAAAAGCTCATTGTTTTTGTTTTTTTGTCACTCGCTTCAACAAGATCAAGCATTTTGTTTGCTGCATTGCGAATGTTGCGATTTTGTAAGCATAGATAGAGTCACAGTATGAAAATATTTTTTATTGCTGAGAAATACGATTCACTGTCAAGATCTCGTCACCGAATAACTCAACTTATGTCTTGCAACTGGGGTGGAAAAAAGGGAGAGAAGAAGAGAGAAGAATTGTGGCTTCACACCTGGGAGTATGCTTGAAACTGTAGCCAAACCCCACCACCCGCACGAATCGTAGGGCCAAATAGCCATAGATCCTCTGTAGGATTTCCCCTGGCGATCACACAAAGCAGCCTTTCCGAGCCTCGCACAAGTGGGAAGGTGCGGGGGATTGGTCTGAACAGAGGCATCAAAGACAGATGGCGAGTGATACGAGAAGGATGGTGGTTGTTCTAGGTAATACTGTACAAATTTCGGGTTGTCGCTGGAGGGTGTATCCATCTCCATCGGGAAACAAGCTTCTATCACAGCTTGCTAGCGGAAATATACGTTCGTGACTAAGGCAACTTAAGCTATTGGTAGTATAGTTCGACGTACTGTTAGATCACAAGGGGCATCAGTATGTAAATCATATGGTAATTGGTCATTCCCACGGAGCCAACCGTTTGGGGAAAAAAGGAAAAAACGAATGAATAAGTGATTACGTAGTACTATGTACACTCCCCTTCGGAACTTTAATGGCAGATCATAAGGAGTTTGTCTGAACGTCAGAAACCTTGGATATGCGGAAGGAAAATTACAGAGTCAAGGGAGGGGGACGATTGTTCATCTTAGGTTAGCTCCCCTTAACGGGTACCTACCGACGGGAGGGAACGCGCAAGACGGGTTAACCCTAAGCCTAAAGATCGGGCTATTAATTACCCAATGCTGAATCGCTCATTGCTGTTTCGGTAAGAAACGGTTATCGAATTCTCAGATGCATCAAGCCATGGCGCATCCAATTCCCTCCCCTCCGCAGCAAGAGAATTGAATTGGTCGCTGGTTAACCTTGGTATCCGTACCTGCTTGCATGCAGGCTGCTACAACAGTTGTCTATCGGTGGCTGGTTGTTATGGTTTCTAGCGCTGGTAATTGTGGACTCTGTGGGACTCCCAGCTATGGATTGACTCGACAACGACTTTAGCAACTGGACGGACATTATTCCCAACGTCTTCGCTTGCCTGCTTATTCGTCGTCATTGCTTGCCGTATCCCAGCCACCTCAAAAGGTACCTGTCCAAGGTGCAGAAAAAAAAGAGGCCCCCAGGTCTCACCGCAAGCCTCTTAAGCCATGGCTGCCCAAGTATACATTAGCGCGGCGTCGTCATTATTTACGTGCATTGTTTTCCACGACCAGACAAACAAATGCACGGTCGCAATCGCTCGAGCACACAATAAATTGCGTTTGTTTGATTGATTTTGCTTGAGAAAGGTTGATTTGGAGATCGCTGTAGGCGTAGAGTCGACCGTCTATCTACGGTTCCTACCTTACCTTACCTACCTACCTTGCCTGCGATCCACGCTTGCACCTGTGCCATACCGTGTGTGCTCTTGCCGTGTCTCACAAAAACAGTCATACCATTTCCAGACCCTTCCCCATTGCTGCTGTTCCGCCGTTGTCCAACCCCGTTGCCATCAACGGCATTGACACAGGAAAATGAAGCTACTGCTTCCGGGAGCGACTCGGGGCCTCCCGGTCCCGCTTCTCCTGCTGCTTGACATGGCCACAGCCGCCCTACAGCCGATGGTGATCCGGAAGATGAGCCCAGACGAGAGCGAGAAATTCTTCCCGCACTACGTCGCATTCCCCGAGGAGCAGCTGCCCGCCGTATCCGCTTTTCAGAAGCGACACCAACCCGAACCGGCATTCAGCCCGAGCTTCCCCATCCACGTCGACGACCCGGGATCCCCATCCCAGGACGAAACGCTCTACCGCCGGGCGGCAGCGGCGCTTGCCCGCCTGCAGCGCCGGCAATGGGGCTGCCCAGCGGGGACGGCGAGCTGCTCGAACATTGGGCATCCGGACCGCTGCTGCCGCCAGACCGAGACGTGCTATAAGATTGACGACACGGGGCTGGGCTCGGTGGGTTGCTGCGCCAACGGGAGCACGTGTGGCGGGACCATAAGCAACTGTGCCCCCGGCGACACGGCTTGCCCGGCGTCCCTGGGTGGCGGGTGCTGTATAGCGGGGTTTGTGTGCCAGGGTGTTGGGTGTAGGTACTTCCCTGCATTGGGCTCTTTCAAGGGTGATGGAGGGAACGGCTGGATTTTATTTTTGGCTAACACTATTTGCCGTTGAATTAGGTGTGCGTACGGACTATACTTCCCGAACGCGAGCCTCAACCGTCACTGTAAGCACGTCAACTGCCGGAAACGATGGTGGTGGGGGCGGAGGGGATGGAGGTGGTGGTGGTGGCGGCGGTATCCTGACTTCAACCATTGTCACCACCGTTGTTATCACACCACCAAACGGAGGATCACCAACGACAGTAACTTCAACCTTCATCGGCGGCGGCGGCTCTCCAACATCCACGACCGCACCCCCACCCGACACCGACAGCGGCACTCCTGTTCCACCGCCGCCAACATCGACCGGCGATGGTACCGGCAACGCGCCTGTGCGGCCGACCGTGACCAACTCGGACGGCTTCCCCTCTGACTATTGTCCGACGGGTTTTTACCCGTGCGTCGCCCGTGCCGGCGGCGGCTGCTGCCAGACCGGACGAGACTGTCAGACGACCAACTGCCCCGCACCTCCGCTATCCACGACCATCATATCCAACGGCGTTACCGTGGCCGTCCCGCTGCCCACTCCCAACCGCGGAAGCGAAGACAGTAAGACGTGCGCCGGCGGCTGGTACATGTGCCCAGACAGCGCGGGCCCTGTAGCCGGGTGCTGTCCGTCGGGATATAACTGCGGGACCGCCAGCTGCACATCTGCCATGGAGGGTGCCACGGCCACGCTGCAAAAGGAGCTTCCTAGCTTGGCTGCAACTGATAGGACCTCGGTTGCCAAGGTTTTTCCCACATTGGGAATGGTGCTGGTGTCTTTGGCATTGCTAGCATGTTGATATGTCTGACTCGGGCATGAGCGAAAATAAGTGGCTTCTTTGGCTTTTGACCAATCCTGGCTTTACAAAAGGAGGTTTTTAATCTTTTGCAGAGATGGGACTGAAATCATGGCATTTGGTGTTTGTTTCACAGCATATGGGATGGAGTTATTTTTTGCTCTATAAAGAGAATTGGGACGAAACCTTGACTGGTGTACATACTACGATTATACTGCCCCTTTCGACCTGCATACAAGCTTTTCCAGAATGATTCAGTCTGATGGGTCGTTGGTCCCTGGGCACCCTTTGCTTTGATTTGGTAGTTCGCTGGTTCTTTTTGTGCATGTTCAGCCGAATCCAGGTGACTTTGGACTACCCAGTAAGGCAGTGATCCTTGTCTGTATATACGACTACTACCATAGTACTCTCCTCTGCACACAATATGCAGCTATTCAGAGTTGCTGCTGACTTGTGATGGTAGTTCTAGAATATCTACGGAACTGCAATCCATTCTAGAAGAACTGCAAGATGACGACAGACTGTAATGGGAAACAAAAGCAAATGACTAAAGCAATTGCGGCATATGTATTGAGTTATGTAATGTCGGAGATTGTTTGTATCGCACACTAAAACTGACACTTCTTTCCCCTTCGTAGAAGAATCAGAACATCCGAATACGACTCGATCGACAAAAGCAGACCGGTACAAAGTGTATAGGGTAAGACAGATGAGATTTCCGTTCAATCAAGCTGCAGTACGTCAAAAGACGTTTTTGACCATGCAAAGTCATGTTCATCCGAGTCAACAGCTAGCTGGAAAGTGACAGGTGCCACGTGATTCACATAGTCATACACGCCCTCCCCCCCACTCAACCTAAAGTTCCCTCTGAACTAAGCCACCATAGCCAACGCGTGGTCTACATCAGCCACAATTAACCGAACACGTCCAAGTGGGGAAGGCGGCCCTGCCAAGGCAATGCACATGATGTCAGCGACACTTTGTGCATATCCCATCGGTTCGTTTTGGGTGGCGGAACCAAACGGACCCTCGTCATCACCCCAAATACCGAGGATCAATCAGATCGGATAATGTGGTATTGTTCTTGCAAAGAACCCTGGACAAGCTTCATACAAGGTAACCGATTTGTTATAGTCAACCGCCACCCAGACAAAAAGACCCGATACCCAATTCTTGCCTACCCTTCCCTTTTCCAAGAGAGGCGCAGCGGCTAACCACGTGAAAGACATCAAGCATGCACTGAGTTGTACCAAAGTAACTAAGTTTTACTGCTTAATGAGAAACGTGGGGCGTTCCCGCCAAGAACTGTGATGCAAATACCTACCTTAACCAAGTAGCAGCACTGGTCCAGGCAAAAAAACAAAAAAACAAAAAAAGTTGGATAAAGCGCCCTCCCCATGGCAAAAGATCGTTGACCTTACTCATTCATCGGAGCTGGAACTTGTTGCAAGCTCTTGCAATGACCCGCCTCCCATCACATCATACCATATTTAGGTACGGCCCAAGGTGATCAACCTTAGGTACTTGACTTATTTTGTTTATCTAGTCCAGCCATCCCGTCTTTTTTGAGAATTACGACAACAACTCCCTTGATCCTTACCATATTTTTCTTCTTCTTATTCTTTCTCCTCCACATCACCCCTCACACGTGCTAAAACACACAACTAACAACAATCTTGGGACGACTCTTTACCGTTGAATCTCCCAAATCTCTTAATCGTCTTCTACTTGTCAAAGCGAGTTGCATAAAATCATTTCCAGTCAACTATAATTTATACGTGTCACAGTCATTGCCGCGTACCCCTTCCCCCCGTCCTTCCCGCACGCACGGCTTTTTCTGTTTTGTTTTTACTCTCGGACTATTATACTGTCAAACGTTATAGGGTTCTTCTCTTGCCCACTAGTCAAACTAAACAGGCCCCGACAAGCCTGTGCTGCTGTGTGAATAGCCCACCAGAAGTCGTCCGAACAATCCGAACGTCTCGGGTCACGAGACTCTCCCCCACCTCCGAGTCAAACAACAAAAATCAGGGATTCCTCCTTCTCAGGCGAGAGAAAAGTCTACTATTTAGGGCGCCTCCTTTCAACATGGGAGCAAAGGCAGGAATAGCGCTAAAGACCTTGCAATGGTTCAACCGGGGCGTGCAGTTCCTCTGCTCCGGTCTCATCCTGGGGATATTCTCATACTTTCTGGCAACATTTGCCAGCCACCGACTTGAGTCGCCAACATGGGTACGTGCCGTTGAGGGCATCAGCGGTATCGCCGCCCTGTACTCGGGGCTGGCCCTGGTTCTGCTGTGCTGTCTTGCCGGTCGTAAGTTTGTCGCGTTCCTTGCCATCGTTCTAGATGTTGCGTTTGTGGCCGCATTCATCTACGTCGCTGTGCAGAACCGAGCAGGGACTGCGTCTTGCAACAGTGGTGTAGAAAACACGCCTTTTGGATCAACAACCAACTCGAACGCCAGGATCTCCGATAACGGAGGCCCAACCTTTTTCACTGTTTGCAAACTACAAAGTGCATGCTTGGCTGTGTCTATTGTTGCAATGTAAGTTTTTTTTAAGTCCCTGAACAGTATAAACACTTATCTTTTTCCCCAAAGAAGTACAACACAACGCCAGATCAAAAAGAAGAAAAAAAAGCGCACATACACTAACATGAGATGGTAGTTTCTTCTTCATCTTCTCGGCGGCAACTGAAGTGTTCCTAGCACGCCACCGCCACAAGGAGAACCGCTTCGGCCCCAGCCCAGCAAATGACTACACGTCAGGCTACGGCAAGAAGAAGGGCTTCCTGGGCTTCCTCAAGCGCTCCGGGACGACCAAGACCATGAAAAACGAGGAGGACCCGAATGCCCTGCCGGCTCACGCCACACCGGCCGACATGCGAGAGCCTGTCGACCCCCCGAGGGCCGCCGACCCCCGCGTCAGTTACGCCACGGAGACGACAGCCGTTGGTGACCAGCCCGGCATGGCCCACCACGCACACGGCGGCGACATGGGCGGCTACCGCAACAAATATGGCGACGATGACGCCCTGCCCATGAACCCGCATCGGCCGATGCACAACCCCTACGACAACAGGACTTACGGGAGCAGCCCATATGTCAACAGTACGCATACCGCCTCTGGGGGCCTCCATCCAGGGAACAACTTTTCGCGTCCCAAGACGGCGGAGAACGGTGGTAGGGGCCAGATGCCGAGGAACTACCAGTATTCTGATGGTGTCTATGATGCATGATTCTGAATCAAGTTTAAAATTGAAATCTTTTTAAAAGCGAATATGGTCATGGGAACAATGGATAGCGTGAACAGGACATTGTCACAAGCCAGGCCGTGGTGTGTTTTGATTTTGACTAAGATGGTCAAGGTTGTACTATTTTTCCTGAATGAAATCAAGTTATGTATTATGTCTTTTAATACAGAGACGTTCGCGTTTACTATGGATCCATGGCATTGAATATGTCCACAAGTAGGGCAAACATTTTGGGGTAGTTGCAAGTGAATATGATAGGATATATGAGAACGGCAAACATGTCTTTGATTCTCGTAGCAATCAAACAGATCATAAAACCATACCACCGGACCTATCCTGGGTCTTCTATATGTGAGGCCCAACGACAGCAATTATACATTTATACATACAAACTTGAGTGGTTGGAATTTTCTATAAAGAGTCATCGGTCTTGAATATACCCAGCGCCTTTCAGAGGCTCGAATCACAGATATCTGGCCATCTTCGAACAAAACCATCATTGCTCCTTCCAACATCAAACACCCACCCAAAATCCGCCCTCCATTTTCTTTTTTTCTTCAGCCTAAAAACGTCACCGTGACATTGGCAGCACGGCAGGGGCTGGAGGTGCCGGCACAGACGTCGTAAAAGGCCACGCCCTCCCTGTACTCGTCCGTCGAGACGCCCCAGAAAAGGCACCTGCTCCGCATGCTCGCGACGGCGTTGTACACCAGCGGCATGTCGAGCTGCCACGGTATGAGGTCTGGTGCACAAAACCTGGCCACGCCTTTTTTTTTGAAAAAGAAAAAAAAAAGAAGAAAAAAAAGGTTGAGGGGACTTTTTAGTCTCAGGGAATAGACGATGGAGGGGAAGGGAGAGAGGCACTCACATGAACCTTCTTGCCACCACTCGCAGGCGC
The DNA here is from genome assembly GCF_004355905.1 of Pyricularia grisea. Taxonomy (NCBI): domain Eukaryota; kingdom Fungi; phylum Ascomycota; class Sordariomycetes; order Magnaporthales; family Pyriculariaceae; genus Pyricularia; species Pyricularia grisea. The sequence continues at coordinate 2,103,730 of NW_022156719.1, read as the reverse complement.
CCGCCTTCAGCAGATAGTCGAAGCTCTCCTCGGAGGAATTGAGGACCTTGCGAGTGAACGAAGAACACTGTGGTTTCATGAACCGAGGGGGAGTTTTTTTTTTGTTAATTGTTCTGTTTGGCAATGGTTTGATAGAGGATGCAGGGGAGTGGGTTGCAAGTAGAATCTCATTCAATGGACGCAGGAGCGGGGGGGAATAAATTCGAAAAAAAGGAAAACCATTAGGAGTTGTTGGCCAGAAGCCGAGTACGAACATCTTTGAAGAACTTATATCCCTTTTCCTTGGCTATATATTTGTCGCAGGATACGAGGATAGGTGATCCGTTCGTAGGAACTGCGGTTGCCGTGGTGTTGAAGTTGGGGTTGGCATCGAGCGTTGCCAAGCTGGTTATGTTCTCGACTGGGACGCTGGAGCCCACGAGGGTAACAAGAATGGCGGATGTTATGAGCATCATCTTGGATGTGAGAGCGGCCAGCGACTGATAAAAGATGGGTCGAGACAGGTGCAAGACAGCGCTGTGTTTAGCCTAGGTGTCTTGCTGGAAAAAAGGGAGAGGGATCTTTTGAGACCAAAAGGTAAAATGCTGTAGGTGAAGAGAAGGAAGACTCTGGTAAGACGGAAAGAAGAAAATAATTTTGGTGACTGAACGCGCGGGTTGTGCCCGTAACAAAAATCGACCTCCGTCATCGGAAAAGCTCCAATGTGAAGGCTAGGTGAATGCCAACTCACAGAAACGCGCCTACAAGCAACAGTCGCACTGTCATTCACTTTACATTTTAATTTCTCGTTGGTACAGTACAGGCCCCAAAGACGACGATGACAAAGATGACTATGTTTTCATGCCCAGGACATCTTTACCAATCTAGCAATCTCGCTCAAGCCGCCAATCCCTCCCATTCACCCACAGAAACCCCGTCATCTCCCAACTCTAGCCATTGAAGGTCTACTTTCTCTAATTCTCTTGCGAAGAAATCGTGGCCTTCACGCAAAGCATTAGCCAGGTCTGGACCCATGCTACCAGGATACCTGCGCACATTGAACCAATGCGTGATACTCCTCAGCGCCTGCTCGAGTGGCAACGCCTCCTCCACCTCGGCGTCTACGTCAGACCCGGCAAGCCACTCGTCTCTCAGCTCTGGCCTGCAATGGAGGTACACGGCCGTGATGACCCTCATGTTGCCTTGGCGCCACTTACGACCGCAGTAGGGAACCTGATTTTTGAAGAGCTTAAGAGTGTACAGCCGCAGCTCCGGTTGGGGTACCTTGAGAGACTTGCGCAGTATGTTGGATGACTTGTAATGAACCAGCAGCAAGTTACGGTGCGCTTTCCCTTTGCACACCTTCTGCAACACTCGCAAGAAGTTGATGAGTGAGAAGAAGTTACGCCACGAGAAGTCAGTTATCGGCTCTTTGGGGAGTGGATTGACCGGGCAGCCAAGTTCGTCTACTTCAGGACGACTTGGCTGTGTATCTTCCGCTTGCTGCCCATCGTTCCCATTGACAGCCCCGGGGCCTTTTTCGGTAGGCGAGCGTTGCCTCTTGATGGGTGGCGGCGCAGCTTCATCCTCACTTTCCTCATCTTGCTGGGGTTCTTCGGTCTTTTCTGGTGCCCCAGCTCGCAGGTTGCAAAAGTAGAAAAAGCTGTATACAAGGTTAGGTATCTCCTCCAATGGATTGCAGTATTTATTCATATGCTGTTGCAAAGCTCACCTGCTCTCAATACGATCGCTTTTACTGTCGACCGTTTGTTGGACATCCTGATGGGCAAACAACTTGAGAACTAGCGGGATGTAGTTTGAATCGAGCAGCAGCTGTGTCACAAACTCGAACTTGAGTATATCTGGAAACCATGCGAATTAGTTATATAAGTAGCCAAGAGCCAATAGAAACCCATTGCGAGCACAATACTCACGCGATAGTTTGAACCACTTCAAAATGAGAATCAGAATCCCCGAGACAGCTTTTATGGTAATTTCACGGGTCCTAGTGTGGTCGTTCTCCTCTTGGATAGCTGCAGAATGCTCCGGGCTTGTTCCATTAGTCGTTGCCTCGGTGCCACGAGGAGGCGCTCCGCCGTTAGCGGCGCGAAGCCCATTCTGGCCAGCATTATTCTGGCCTTGCTGTTGAGTTGTCACCATGAGGACCGTGACGTGCTGCACAACGGCCTTGAGTAGGACCATGACCAATGATTGAAGTTGTGGTAGCGCCGCTCCCTGTCACATGGTTAGACATATCAATTGCACGGTGAGGTTGATTGACAATCTGCTTACATAGAAGTGCTCAAGGTCGGCCAAGCGCCGGCAAATCTCCGGTGACAGCTTTTCAGGATTGGGACCATAATCCACGATAACTTCTGGTGGCATTTCCTCACGATCCGTCTTGACCAGCCCCAGCTCTTGCTTCTCCTCCAAAGTGAGGGATGACAAATCGAGCTCATCGACTATGTCGTTGTCATTATCTTCCCAACCCCTGGAATACTTGATAAATTTTTCTCTTTCTTCCCATAGTTGCCTCGTGGCACGTGTCATTCGCACGCGCTTTGAAAAGAGCTCACCGGCCTCGAGGATAGAAGCCGGGATGTCGCTGCCTTCCCACTTCCGACCTACAAGTAGGTCCTGTAGACCAGCAAGGCCCTTGCCGCCGGCGCTGTTGCTCGTAGCATCAAGTGGCGGATACATGAAGGGAAAATTTTGGTTGGTTTGGTAGTTCTGCTTTTTGCCAACCTTGCCTCCGACGCTAGGGGACGGCGGAGGAGAGGGTGCTGGCGTTGCTATATGTACCTTTTCCTCCAGAATGGAGAATCCACTGGCCTGCGAGTTTGGCGGTCCAGGAAGGATGCCATTGGATCCGTTGTTCCTACTCTGCTGGTTCGGAAGTGGTGGTAGTAATGATGAGTTGTCTGCCTCGATTGGTATGGCTAGTTGAGGCGGGATATAGGCTGGGTACTTGGAGGTAATCTCTTGGCGGAAATTGTGATAGTCCAACGGCGACGCCGTTATAATATTCTTGTCCTTGTCATCTGTGCCTGTTTCGCATGTCGCTTTTTTTGTATCTTCGATCTCTCTTATCCCACCAAACACCAAGAGTATCGTTTTCCAGAAAAGGAGAAGGACATGGGTTAGAGGGAGCTGTCCTGGTTCATCCCATCGCAGCTTGGTGGCTGCGAGCAGCATAAACTCAGCAATATTAGGATTAAGCCCAACTAAATCAGTCACATATTGCCCCACGTCAGCAGCAATTCGTCTCTCTTTTTCACAATGCCAACAAAAGGGGTAGACATACGAAGCTTTTCTCGGGCTGTTGACATTTCGGTAGGATAGCTAAGACAATGCTGCAAAGTCATGTATATAATAGTCATTAAGTTCATGAGGTCATCTTGAGCCTGTTGAAGTAGATCTGGCTGATATTGCGGATCGTCAGACCTGAGTTGATATGGTTAGCAACATGTGGCAAAAGTCGTCTGACGTAGGGTAGGGGTTCATAGCATAGCTCACCAAAAGACCTCAAAGGCACGCCGCAATTCCGCCCAGACAATTCCCAGGCCGTCAGCATCAGCAATCAACCGACAACCATCCTTCATCGCTGCGAGCTGCGAATCTGTTGCTGCAGATTTGAACTCTGGGCCACGGCCTTCTGCGGCAGTAGCACCTCCTGCTGTATCGGCCCATCTGCCCAGTGCAATATACGCGACTCTGTTGATGGCACTGGTCCGGAGACCCTGATCAATATCAGAAAACGCTTCTAGCGCCTCGCGCAGAAACTTGGTTTGGCCATCCGAGCCGACGTCTTCCCACCGCTGACCAGCAAAATCAAGCCCCCACTGCTCCTCGAACGCATTCTGGATGTGGCTCAGCCGCACCCATTGCCAGTACTGATAAACGAACCACTCGTCAACCTCTTCTTCGACCGGGGCGAAGTCCTCATACACAAACTCGTAGGCAAGCGGTTCGGCATGTGGAAACTCGGCGACGTATCTGCGGAGCTGCGCAAGGGAAAGCGAGTCTGGGGGCTGCTGGGAAGCCATCTGACCAGGTGCTGATGGTGTCTGGATCGGTGCTTGTGGGGCGGCAGGCGAGGGTTGATTGCGCACGAGGATAGGGCGCGATGGAGAGGCTGCAGGCGCGTTGTTGATCGTAGCCGGTGTGTTCCTAGCCCCGGCGACTCCTGCTTCCGGCGCAGGCACAGGTGGAGGGGCGTCCCCGACGCTGGCCACGTCCGCGGAAGGCTGCTTGTCGTTTGTAGGCCCAGAAGTATCACTTGTTCCCCTTGAAGGCCACAACGAGTTCATTGTCGCAACAGCGGGATGCGAGAGAGGTTCTTGTAAGGGGGCAGACCGGCGCCGACGATGTGGGCGAACGGTTCTGCAGTCTTAGCCCAGCGTCTTCTCGTTCATCGTTCGGTTGTGTCGTGTGCGAAAGTGGGAAACCTGGTTTAAAAGTTGGCAGATCAAGTGTGATACCAAGAAACAAGATCAGTGAGTGATACTTGGTCTGTGTTTGTTGCTGCGACAAAGATAGCGGGTAGATAAAAGGTACCAGAAGCAGCCCGCCCAGTGCCAACTGAGATCGTGGTCGGGAAGGTTTGCAGCCTTGGGGAAATGGTGGGGCAGTGTTGGTGTTCATTGGCGGCTTCAGCAGCTCCCTGGAGTTTAAGCCAATGGGATTCTGTGCGCGCTCTCAAGTGGTTTGGTGGCGTCCACCGGCTGCGATGGCGCCTTACTGGCGGGATCCTCGCTGGCATCAATTGCCCGATCGTATCCATGATTCAAAATCAAACAATTCGCCCCTCGCTCTAAACCTCCACCCGACAAGTATTTTTATTTTTATTTTTATTTATCCAAATTCTACCGAAGATTTGTAATAAATCCCAACTCTCAACTTCCTAAAATCTACACCTGCATCAATATTTTTTTTTTTTCGAATCTTTTTCTGTTAGCCTCTAGACGTGCATGTTCGATAAGGTGACGCGGCGGCGAGTGAGTCTTCGATAACCAACCCGCCGCATCAATATCCACCTGCACGAAGTTTGTCCGCCTCTCGAAACCTTCAGCCGCGCTGACTCCAGCACATGGCTGCCCTCTCAAATACTACTCAGTACTGGCAGTTATTACATGCTATGGAACACTGGTCTGCTTCATAGCATTACGCCAAAATATACCCGGTAACTTTGTTGAATTTGACCAACGGCTTGCCATAAGGCAGCAAATCGGTTGATCTGCACCGGTTCCATTGCTATAATCAAACCTTATTCATCTCAACTGCAACAAAGAGGTTAAAGCCATGTCTGATTCTGATGATCCTCGAGATGAGGAAATGAGTACATTGTCAGCAATCTATCCCGAAATCGAGGTTGACAGCTCAGATCCACACTTATTTGTGCTCGAGATACCCGTGCACCCATCCAAACCGGTGCAGGTCTTGTTCCCGGCACCGGCCCCGGCACCGGCACCTGTCATAGCTACGGGTCCGGAAACGGTACCTTTGCCAGTTCAAGCAGCTGATAATCGGGCCGGTGAACTCCAGCGGGAGGATTCTCACGAGCTTTCATATCTGCCACCAGTGCGGCTGCTCATATCGCTTCCACCGAAGTACCCGGCACAACAGCCCCCTAAAGTTGAGCTAACATCAAATCCGCCATGGATTCCATCCACTCGCATCGACCAACTGGTGGCTGATTGCGCGCGTCTTTGGAAGGAGCTTGACCACGACCCTGTTCTCTTTACCTACATCGACCACATCCAGCAATTAGCCGAAACGGCTTTCGACGTGGCTGATGACAGAGGTGTCTTGACTGCGGAGCCGCAGTACAGGATAGCCATCCTCGACTACGACATGTCAGCCAAGCGTGCTGCTTTTGATAGGGAGACTTTCGACTGTGGCATCTGCCTCGATCCTAAGAAAGGCTCTGCATGCCACCGCATGCTCGATTGCGGCCACGTTTTCTGCATCGGTTGCCTGCAGGACTTCTACAACAACGCTATTCAGGAGGGTGATATCTCCTCGGTTCGCTGCTTGACCCCTAATTGCGCAAAAGACCGGGAGAAGGCTGCGGCACAAGAACCACCGACTTCGCAAGGCGCGGGTGGCCGGGCTAAGAGGAAACGCAGACAAAACCTTATCAGCCCAAGCGAGCTTCTAAAGATTCCCTTGGAACCTGAGGTAGTTAGGCGTTTTGTCACGCTCAAGTATAAGTCTGAGCTCGAATCAGACAAAAACACTGTCTATTGTCCAAGGTCGTGGTGCAATGGTGCTGCAAGGTCCAAGAAACACAAGAAACCAGAGGGCCTCGAATTTTCCGAGGACTCCGAAGGGTCTGACGATGAGGATACCAATCGTGCTCAAGCCTCAGCAGTACCGCGCCCCTACAACAAAACGGAAGAGCTTCTTTGCATATGCGAGGACTGTGGCTTTGCATTCTGCGGCCGCTGCTTCCTTGGGTGGCATGGCGAGTTTTATCGGTGTACGCCCCGGCGGGATAAGACTGAGTTGACAGCAGAGGAGAAGGCTTCCCTTGAATATGTGCAATTACACACAACACCGTGCCCTACTTGCGCAGCACCTGCACAAAAGACTCATGGGTGCAATCATATGATCTGCGGGAGGCAGGGTTGCGGTACACACTTTTGCTACCTTTGCTCAGCCTGGCTGGACCCAACCAATCCCTACTCCCACTATAATCAACAGTCGAATGGCCGTATAACGGGCTGCTACAACCGGCTGTGGGAGCTTGAAGCAGGAGACGGGGATGATGTAGGCCTGGGCTTCATTGGCGGCAGAGCTGCTCTAGCTGCTGAGCAGGAGATTGAGGTGGATGCGGCACTACTAATCCCAGAGATTGAAGAGGCCGATGGCGAAGACGGACACGTCAACGGTGCTGCGGCTGGAGCTGCCGGTGACCATATGGGAGTCCGCCCAGCCAACGAGCACGAAAACGAGCGAGGAGTGGCCCTCGAGGCTCCGTTGGTCCTCCGCATTGCGGCAGACCCTCCAGGACGCGCCGCACCACCGCCAGTCCCAAATCCGCCGCCAGTGGCCAGACCACGGGCAGGCGGCCAGCAGAATGCACGCAGGCGAGGCGGTCGTGGGGGCCAAAATGCTGTCAGAGGTGGCCGTGGCGGGGCGAATGTCCCGCAGCAGAATGAGCAAGCTCGCAATAACGGCGCTCCGCGAAGAGGCCGAGGAGGACGCCCAAGAGGCGGAGCAGTTGCGCCGGAAGATGATCGACCTAACGATGATGACCTCAACGAGCATCAAAGGGCATGGATTCGACAGTGAGTATTATGAGTTTCTATTGCGCTTTGTTGCGATGCTTTTGTCAGGGGCTAACGTCTTCATTTGCGGCTCAGATTTGTGCATATGGCGCTCAATGACGAAGAGGATCTGGTCGACTCGGACAGCGATGAAGAGATATTCTGGATACGGTAAACAGCGGAAATATGGAACTGGATTATGTATGATACTTCGCGGTGATAAAAGGTCGATCCACGATTAGACAAGCTGTAAAGTCCAGCTTGGCTCAAAGCTAAACTTATATTCGCTATACAACACTACTGATATGAAAGACTTACTGTCTTCTACAAGAACTCACTTGATACTTCACTGGACAACACTTACTAGCATGCTGAAGCTATGAGACGATAGTAACTCAAGTTTGGTAAACCCCAAGTCACAGGAAATTCTGTTGTTGTCCGATATCGTTATGGTCCGCGTTCAACAAAACGAGCGAGGTCTTCTCTACTGTAGCACGATTCGCACGCCATCTCACATGATCAATGCAACCACTTGTTACCATCGCTTATTTCGTCCGCGATGCGGAGGTGCTTGATATCAGCGTCGCATTTACGACCTGATTTTGAGGGGACCACCCCAAGCTTTAGGCGGGCCCAGAAAAGACCAGGGCAGTGCCTACGTACTACACCAGCCTTGTCCCTGGCTGAGGTCACAGCCCAAATGGACCTTTTTCCTCGGGGAATTATTGAGGTAGCAGGGAGTTACCGCAACATTTTTTTTTCTTTCTATTCTTTCTTTCTTTTCTCTTTGGTTCCTCTTAATAAAAACGGCAAGCAGACCTGAGACTGGGAACAAGAACCATAGTAAAACTCACTCACCCCCACCCCCTGCGCCTCAAGTGCCATGGTAGATTGTACGATCAAGAAATGAGGGGACGTTGGCCTCAGGTGGCGCGATATGGAGATGGGGGGGGGGGGACACACGAATGCAACGGGCCCTTGAGGGTTATTGTCTGTTTATCTTTTTTCTTCTTCTTTTTTTGTCCCATTCTCTTAGACTAATTAGTCCCAGTACTGTATGTAGCTCATTTGCCGTGCAAAGGTGAAAGTGTACCTTGCCCGTCTTCTCCGGGGCGGATACACCAATCCTTTTGCAGAGTTGCAGCTGCGTTGATCAGAAGAGAAGAAAAGAGAAAAGAACACTGAGATGCAGGGAGGCAGATGAACAAATTGCGACTCTCCTGTTTCTCTCTCCTAGGCTGGGCAGGTCGACCCATGCGGCCGATCTCTCAGATCGTGAAAAAAAGGGGAGAAAAAAAAGTCCCCGTAACCCACAGGTCTAATATTACGACGCAAGATTCTGTCTGTGATTGCTACTGTGAACAAATGCAAGCCAAGGCTACATACAAGCACATTTCTTGGGCCTGCCTTTGAGCACGATCTTTTCAGCACAACTCATGCCCAAGACAAAAAAGAGAATCAGACACACCCTGGGTTTTCCCCTCCCCCGTAAATAACCACAAAACAGGAGACTTTTATTCTGCTGGGCCACCTGACACAAGCTCCCAACTTTACAGCGATCGTGGCGAAAGAAAAAAAAAAGTCAAGCCAGCCGCCCCTCTCTCTCCCCATCTCCTCGTGACGGTCAAAGAAAGAAAGGAAAAGGCCTCATGAAACTAGCGAGTCGGCCACATCCATGAAACTCCATACCTCTATCCGACCTCCTCTTACTTCGTACTGACAAAAGTGTACCAGGTATACGAGCAAAAAGAGAGTCATAGCCGCCAGAAAGAAACAAGGCCCGTGGGGACGGGATGAGGAAGAGAGGAGAAAAAGAAGAGCTATCAGCAAGGCCCCCCAGGGTACCCAAACCAAGGTCGTTACCAAAACGGGGCACCGAAAGCAAAGCAGGAGCTCAAGGTTCAATATCGTTTCGTTGGACTGGGGCCCGGGCGCTGGCGGGTTTTTTAGTGAACCAAAGTTTGACCATGTGCGGTAACGGCAAGGTTTGGGGGTGTCTTTGAGAGTAACATCGGCAGTGGAGTTGCTCTTGTTCTTTTTTTTTTTTTCCCTTCACTAGTACTTGGAGACCTATCTTTTTTTCTTGCTCATGGTTTGTCTCTCTCTGCACACGCCTCTTCTTTTCTTGATTCGTTTTCTGTCTTGTATTTGCCTCCACTCAAGCCCATTCGTAAAAAGCGTGTGGCAACTTTGTTTGGTTTGTGCTCTTGCATTTCTCGCAGGGGCGGACGGCCCTCCCCCTCATCATCGCCCCTTTTTACTCGCATGTTCCAGCGGCGTACCACGCACATTTCATAAAGTCCGGGCGCTACGTTGATCGATTTCTGGTACCTGTTGGTGACCCGAAAAGGGTGTTGAAGTCGGTGGTACTGCAATGACCGGAGATTAAATTCCTTTGTCCCTGTTCTCATTCGAATGTCTGAAAGGATGTGACCAAAAAAAGATACTGGAGATGTTGAGGCAGATGTAGATCGACTTGCCATCGACCACCGATCCGGACAACAAAGGGGAAAACGAAAAAAAGAGGAGACTGCAGACAGGGCCTAGCGGACCCAGAGCTTGTCAAAAAGGTACCAGTTGCTACCTGAACATATGTTGCTGTTGCACGCGCTGCTACGTGAACGGTCGATTCCCCAATCCCGGGCGCCTGCCATGTCGGCTTTCACTTTTGATGTCCTCACACCCTTTTGTCACCATTGTAGGTACAATGTGCCTTTGTAGACATCTCCACTCCCAGGGGAACACGAGAGGAAGAAATCGAAGAAGAAAGGAGGCCATGTCTCTCTTAACACCATCGCACGTCCGAATACGCGGTGGTTACCATGTGAATACTGTGGTTATTCTTTGGGACAATGTTGGCGAGCCGAGGTGATGTCGATTTCCCCTCTCTATCCCGGCCGGTTCTGCTTGCCCTGTCCCAAATGGGAAATGACTAAGTGAGGCCCAGCATCTGCGTGTGTCCGACGCCGCGAACATGACTTTTATGTAGTCGGTCGTCTCGAAATGGTGTGCTGGTCGTAAGTGATGCCGATATTCGATAAAATAGAACCATACATACACCACCGCATGCTGTACACTCACACACGTTCACTCGCGGCCGCAGCCGATGTGACGAGCCAGTGGGTTCCCGGGTCTCCCGACGTCACGTCCTGCCAACCTGATCAACTTACCTCTGTCCCCCCTCTCTTTTCTGGTAAAAGTCCCACGCTGCGTGCTGCACGTCGTGCAGTTGCAGTGTAAGCATGGCGCTAAGCGAAAAAAAAAAAAAAAAAAAAAAAAAAAAAAAAAAAAAAAAAAAAAAAAAAAAAGTGCCCGTTCTGGACGGCACAGTCGGTAGCCTCCACTCTTGGCTGTCGCTTAGAAAGCCGAGGCGCTACTTTGGTGTGTGCCGTCTGAGGGAAACTTGTATGATGCTCGAGATTTTTTTTAAGGCGTTCCCCCAGCAATAGCCACTCCGGTATCGTCATCTCACAAGTGACCCTCCATCCGTTGCGAAGTGATGGTGTGCCCGGTAGCATCCCGTTTTACGTGGTGACATCTCCGCAGTTGAATGTGTGGGTGGGTATGTGTGTGTTTTTACTACTTACAGTATTGTCATACGGCCCGCCCGAGACTAGACCGAGAATGAGTCCCGAATGCTTCCCCCGCTTATGCTCTCTGCTCCGGCCCTGGCAGTCGGGGGTTGAGTAGATGGTATGTACTTGGTAGTATAGTAAGAAAGACAGAAAAAAGGAGTACGACGTATCAATGCCACATGGTGGAGAGGTGGCAACGCAGCAACTTGGTCAGGAGAAAAAACAAGCAAAAAGATTCCGGGGGAGGGGCAAAGCCGATGAGGGGCTGCACGTAGTAGCCCGGATTGGCTGCTGCAACTCTGTGGGGGGGNGGGGGGGTCAAGAGAAACGGAAGGAATGGAGAGACAAAGAATGATTGGAAATAAAGGCATGTATCTATCTATTCTGGGGAGAGGTAAGGTAGGCGGGTAGGCAGGCAGGCTTCGAGGTGGCCTTGAACACGTCGTGTTTTGCTCGCGGCTCAACAAAGTCTCCTTCTCTCAACTGGAAACACCGGACACAACGGTCGGTCCAGACTTGTCTCTTTTTCCCTCTCTGAGCTGCTATTTCCGGGAAGGAGCGAGCAATCCTCCCGCCTCCGCACTTCTGCGGGAGGCCTTTTCCTAATCCCCCGCTTGCTTATTGTATTGTAACTGGCAGCGTTTATGGAAGGAGCGGGAGTTGCTCGTCAAGTCCTGATTTGTGCAAAAAGGTCTTTTTTTCCCACAAATACATCGGCAGTACGCCGGGGCCCCGGGTGGTGTGATAGGTCGGAGCAAATGCGGAGCTTTTTGTCTTGGTTGTAGTGTCTTTCCTTCTTTCTTTCTTTCTTTTTTTTCTCGTGGGGGTGTGTAATAAAAAAAGGTGGCCATTTCCATTGTCAGCATGGTTTTACTGTCTACCTACTTGGTGAGAGATGGTGTGCTGCCATGTTCTAGGTAATATCACGATTTCCAGGCCTATATCACACATGCACCAGGGCTGCCAACGTCATGCAAAGGGATAAGTGACGGCAAACACGTCGGTTAATCATGCTTATGTGCAAAATATGCTCTGGCGTCATGGGCAAAATACTTGTGTATGTTACCGCTAATCATTTGCAAAAGTTATATGCCGGTTTGGTAGAATGGCTCGAAGGGACAGGCAAGTTATCTACCCATAATCTACTATTAGTGATACATTTGTCTAGGAACACCTGGACTAGAGCAAATGAAAGTGTAAGGAATCCATTTGGCTCAGATCTGAATGGTTGTCTAAAGCCACCCAATCGGGAAAGCTGTGTCGACATTGAACGCAGAATCGGTCCTACTCGGCAGTGATTCCTTCCTCCGCGCGAAGCTCATTAGCCGATAGCTACCAGGATTCTCTCATAACTTTGGTTTGGTTCCCATTAATATTCAATGTGAGTCCTATAACAATACTATGCTTACCTACCTAATGTGGTAGCATAATGTGCTACGAATAAGACTCACCGTCAGTGATCCATAACTACCCGTCCCTGATTTTCCCCCCTGTTCTTAATATGTGACAATATATCCCTCGTCACTGTATCATTCAATGTTAGAAAGAACAGACATTCTAAACATTGGTTTGACAAAAGTCTCTACCACGAACTCTAAGCTCGGCCTTTCATCGAGCCCGGTGGCAATGGCAAGAAAGAGGAACAATAAACGGGAAGCCTCCAAACTTGCACACCGCCTCTAAACTGACTTGAGTGGACATGGTTCCGGGCTAAGCTCCGGGATTCGATCCAAGCCGTTCGTTTATTGCTGCAAGTCTCAGCAGCCCACGGTTGCTTTCTACGAGGTACTTTGTACGGTTTGCTTCGACTTCACACCTCAAACTCCAGCGAGGTAAATAGACCCGCATATGGTCCACTGCATAATAATGCGTGAGCCTACGGAGTACTTGTATGTGCAGGACTGCATGCGGATGTGCAGAGAGAGTGTGGATTTTTTTTTTCTCGTTTACCCATATGCATGGGTTGCATTGCTGGACCCCAAGATCGATCCAATCGACAAATATTGTCTTCCTGTCACAAAGCAAAAGCAAGAACATAGCTGTGCATATGCAGCGAGCGAAGCAATATCTGTAATCCAATGGGGTCTCGTTCCAACCTACATACTATTGGTGATATCAGAGCCCCCCACCCTGCTGACCATGCCGAATCCATCACAACGTTCAACAATGTAAACCATGTTTTATTTTCTCGCACAAGGGCGAGGGGTTCGCGGGGCTGACTGGCCGCCTATGGACAGCAATGACTTGCAATCAATTCTGTTCCCAAGATCGACAGGCACTGTTTCGATCTCTCCCTCGTACATGGTAGAATAAAAGTTCAATGATGTTTGATGTATAGACCTTGACAAATGAATCGTTCAGCGCCCCTCATAACCCATGGGCTTTGACCTCCAGGCTTAGCAAGGTCTAAGTAGTTAGCATATTTACTCTTGCTTACAAAGGGACAAAATTGGAAGCGATACAGAGTCCTACTACTCGGGGGCTGTTCTCTGTGGGCCCCCTCAAAGTATAATCTGAACACGGACTATACACAACCAGCGATGGCCAGCATCGTCGATGGATAACAAAGCACGATAAAATGACGTGAGGAGTCATTACACATTACTCAAGCCTTACATTATCATTGGAAATGCTGCTCGTAGCCAACGAATACCATGTTTTTCTCGTGCTCACGCCCCCTCCCCCTTGATTAGCCCGTTTTGTATACTCTAAAAAGGCTCAATGTTGCAATCATTTTGCCTCTCGCAAACAGCCAGCAGGAAGCAAGGTTATACCAACCTTAACTTAATTTAGCACAAACACAGAGTTACTTGAACTCGTCACCTCATCCTCCTTGGATATCAATAGCTCGGGGGTAAAGGTGCCGAGGGGAGATAAAGAACACGATTCACGAAAAGCAGTACAGAGTCATGTCATCTCGATGATTTGCAAAATAACCGCGTATTGTTTATTTGCCTTTGATATTGCTTACAATATTCAGGAACCAGTTTGGTAAAGGGGTGATGCTTGCGGGCGAAAAATAAAATAAAAAAGGATGATTGTCAGGATAACGAACCGAACAAGCGCGCGGCGGCCAAAAAAAAAGTGCCAAGTTTGGCAATTACGACGCAAGGCCCATATGTTCCTTCTGGACACCCTCTTTTATTTTTGCCCCGTTGCCTCCGATAGCTGTCCGTGGCTGGGAACATTAAGGAGAGTTTAGGACGGGAACCCCGGCCTCCGCCGGTGTTTTGCTGATGGTGGTGACTGTGGGTTCGTGGAAAAGTCGTTGACAGCTGACATACGTAGTGGTTTGTGCTAGTCAGTATCTACTGTTAGTAATACTGCACATCATACTTGGGATGGCAGCGGGATCAAGTGGGGGATAAAAAAAAACACGCGACGAAAGAACCCAACAAACACGCAAAGAAAACCACGCTCTCTTTTTGACACATGCACGCTAAAGCTGTCAATCAACCCTAGCTCAGCGTATTCGTTACCTTTTCCAGCCCAGTCCGTGCTCCCCCCGGGCAAGACGAACAGCAGCGCCCTTTCCGGCCAGGCCCCGAAGAGAAGAGAAAAAAAAAAAAAAAAAAAAAAAAAAAAGGCCCCGGCGCTCCCAAGATACGCCTCGCACGGACTACACGGCGTCGGCAGTGACCTACTAGGTACCCAGCCCTTGGGTATTGGAACTAACGCCCGACCCTTATTTCGGACTTGATGCCCATTCAAGCAATGAGCAGCGACCCGTACCCGTCTTCCCCCAGCCTGCATCGGAAATTCCCAGAGAAAAATTAACACGGGAAACGAACATTATTGAGTAATCGGCCCGTTTTTTAATGCTGGGAGCTCGGATGATGCCCTGGGCGGTCTGCGTATACAGGGCTCTGTTACTGAATCAGTGTACCAAAAAGTTGGCAATGTTATTATATTAACTTTTATCAACGTGGTCCCTCCTTACCACGTGCTGGTTCGTAGAGGGAAGTTCCCAGTTCACATCCTCAAATACCGCATGCTCCAACAGTAATTAATCTGATAGGGACTTAACAAGCAATGGAACCCTTGCAATTCCGGAAACGAGTCTGCGCGTCCATGAGGGTCAATGTGGGGGCGCGTTGTACCTGAAGATTATCGGTAGTGCAGCTGATTGTTGCGACCTCATTTTGTTTTCGAAGGACTGCAGCTTCAGGCACATGGTCAGCTAGGGTTGTTTTCCTTCTGTGATACTACTGACCACCAGATACGGACTTGTTAGAGTACCATGTTATGTAGTATTTCTAACATACTCCAAGCAATGCCATTGCGCCGGAGAATTATCAACCAGGAGACTAGTCTAGTGTCAATGTGACCTCACACCCCAATCGTCACTGGACGCGGCGAAACGTCTCAGCTTTCTTTGCACTAATATGTACAACCCCTAATAGCAGTTGATAGTACCCGCCCGAGAACGACTCTTGATGTCTGAGATTCAGGATAGCCCAGTCGTCCTCAGGCACGGCCATACAATTGAACAAGGATAGCCAGTCGTATAAAGTAAGGAACAACCTCGAATAGCAGAGGCGATGTTGCTCAGGAAACTGAAATACGTACCATGAGTAAGAGGAGTATCTCGCTGAGTCGACAGTTATTGACAGATAACGGACTCGACCGGTGAATTCCTAGTATACCAAAAGGGGATCACCGTTCGCAACAGTCCCCCCCAAGGGTCTTTGGGGAGCGCGCCATTTTCAGTACAGAAGCTTC
This sequence comes from Pyricularia grisea, assembly GCF_004355905.1. Taxonomy (NCBI): domain Eukaryota; kingdom Fungi; phylum Ascomycota; class Sordariomycetes; order Magnaporthales; family Pyriculariaceae; genus Pyricularia; species Pyricularia grisea. The sequence goes on along the minus strand of NW_022156719.1, from coordinate 2,088,183 downwards.
GAAATTTTGGTACGGTGTGACTTTGCAGCCCTTGGTTCCCGTCGTTGTGGGGTGGATTGATCTGTCGTGGTACGGAGTAGGCAGTACATAGTAGACTAAAGGCTGGCTAGGATGTTGCTAAACCCTATTTCTTGGCTTCGGACTCAATTGCACTGGTTTGCAATACTGTTGTACTGCAGTATATTCCGTCGCGTGCCGCTGAAGACTTCAGTCGAACCACTCCCAATCGGCCAAGGCAAAGCAAGGGTATTATTACACAATACGTCCGGCTCGCTTGCCCCGTGCAGGCCAGGCCATCTTTGGTCGTAAAGCTCGGGCCATCGCGGTTATTTGAATGATTGAATTGCTCCATTGTATATTGTATGTATAATAGCTTTTGATATAGGCCATTAAACCGGACGGGCTAAGACCATGGGTTGACAGGGTTAATCTCGGTTTGCAGCCCAAATATTGTCGACCAGCTGTTCTTATTGGTGGAGGAAAGGCTTCTACGAAAAAGAAGAACATCCGCCAGGTTCAAACGGGTTTGTCGGGCGGCCTGCCTCTTAGAAACTGCGTTTACTTCGTAGTCATCACATACTTGCACTGTAGATAAATCGTGTGGTATCAATGAAGAAGTGAATATGGTGATATTGTCGCCCGAGATGCAGATCGACCCGCCATTGAGCTTGTATCCGGGCTGATGAACACCCTCCAAAGAGACTTGTCGAGATGACATCGTGATGCCAGGGGTTCGATTCAGGGAAACGGGTCCCGATTCTTGTATCCGCTGCTGAATCCCCTCTTTTGTCTTTCGTGCGGTTTCCCACCACAACCGCATTTGGCAGTGCCCGCTCGACCGGTGGCGGGTCACAAAAATCGATAGCGCTGATCGTTCCCTGTCGGCACACCTCTTTACTGTCCCGAGAGGGCGGGGGGCAGGGGCCACCGTTAATGGTAACATCGAGGGTCGGGCCTGTCTCTCCAGTCCCAAAAGGAGCAGGCTTGCAAATGTAACAAAATCACAGCCTTGTACCGCGCTCGGTGTGGCACATTACAACAGGTCCATTATTGTATGGTTCAAATGGCTTGTGGCATTATTCGGTGACGGCGAACAATTGGGGGACGCGTAACATAGGCAATTAATTGCCTTTGAATATGTCAGAGAATCAGCTCTGTCGGAAGGATCCTCAAAGGAGGTCCATGTTGTCTTGTGCGGGGGGACACTTTGAGCCCGAAAATCTTGTGCCCTGAAAGGATACCCGCTTGTCATATGTCCCCTACTACTGGTATGTAGTTGGTAGGCCAGAAAATTGTATTTCAGATAAGTTTTTTGACCAAACATCACCTGCGAACACGGATAGCTCTGAAACAGTGATCCTGTTTCCCAGACCAATTTTAGATGACAGCAAGGGCATTCAATCAAGGTCGCATCGAGCCGTGATTTAGCTTGTAGATTCGCGGTCGGATCGCTTTCCACTCTGTTTGCAGCGTTGCTTCTGGAGGGGCGGACGATGGCTGGTCAGGTTCAGGTTGTTTGGAGAGGAGCTCGGGGAAGCGTGGAAGGAGGGACGGCAACGTTGGGCCCCTGGTCGTGGCAAGGCAATGCGACCAGGCAAGTAGATCTCGCAAGAAACTTCGCCATTCAATCCACCCTTGGGACTTTGCCCGATCCACAATTGAATGCAACCCATCCATTTGAATGTTCCTCTGGAGATCTTGTCGTATTCCTGCTTGACTACCCACGATTATCAATCACTTCTGGTAGTACTGGGAACAAATATTGAACGATGATCTTTTGATTATAGCCTGTTGGACGGAAGAAATAAAACGAATAAGAAGGAAAAAAATGCCATGAATTTGGTGAGGGAGCCAATGAACACAGGGCGGTTGCTTGACGCGAATGTCGAGTCAGAGCTTCGACCTCGTAATGAAGAAAAGGGTGTACCGAGGTAATCCAAGATACTGCTGGTTTTGGTAGGTAGAGAAACAGGGTTCTTGGCACTGCCACCGAGCGTTGACTTGTAAAAAACTCATATTCGATTTCATAATGGAGTTTTAACTTGCCGAGTTTGAAGGCGGTGGATTGTCGAGCAATCAATCTCTGGTGTCGACCCCGTGACTGGAAGGGATTTGGAAGAACGTGGATGGAATATTAAGGTACCTACTCAGGCTTGTCAGGTATATTTGTCGTCGTATCACACACGCTAGGCAATACTAGGGTACGAAAGTAGCCGTTGAAGAGAATAAGAACCCAACGTCAACGATTTCTTAAAGGTCGGAGCCAACTGTTAACCACCAAGCCAAGCCTTGGGATTGACAGCCCAGCGAGCCGTTTCGCTGGGTCTCGGACAGATTTTACGGAAGCCACGCGCCCCACGTTAACGGCTGATCTCAAATGCTACATACCACCTAGAGACCTTGGTCTAGATCAGCGAGTCTTTCCTCTCTTTGTAGCCTAAGATGCCTTGACCAACGCTGTCGCTTTTGGCATAGTGTCAATCGTTTTATTTGTTTTGTTACTTCCTAGGTGGTGTATTTCAATTTATCCCTTTGTCTCTCGCATAAACCTTGTCATAAACGCTGGCAGTCCAAGTGTAGAGCGTGCGCGGGCAAGACACAAATTTGATGTGATGTGATCTTGCAGATGCATGAATGCGCTCGTCGCGCTTGGCAGTGGGCTGATGGCTGAACGCCAGACCGGGACAAAAAATATTGACAACCAACTAGCCTATGTAGATGGTTCTAGACTAATGCATGCACATGAAGTAGTTCACGCCGTTGTCGCTTGGGACAGGTACAAGCGCCTTAGTTTCTATCTACATGATGCATTGCTCTAACATGGGAAATCCAAATCGGCAATAACTTTGGGTAGCCTGATAACAACGATTGCATCGACTCGCGTAGGATTTTCTGAATACCACGTACACGCACGCAGCAGTAGCTGCAGCTTATGATCGCTGCGCCAAATCCATTATGCGTTTACCGTTGTATCGCCTAGTCCGGGGACCTGTGTCCACCAAGCCGCGGCATTCGCCATTGTCAAATCATTTGTTCGCCATGAGCCTGGTGCTCCACATTGGAAAAGGAAAAAGAAGAACAAGAAACTCCCCGAAAGAGATCACATCAAATGCATGTTTTACCTACTGTGGTACTCGTCCCAAGACCTATTGAAATACGCACGGAGCGAAAATCAAATTAGTCACTGCTTTGTCAAGCACAGAGCCCGTTTACAAAGGCCCTGCAGCCGCTAAAAGGACCGTGTTAATTACTCCATGGCTTCGGAAGCAGCAACGCAGCACACATAATTGAGCCGCCCCCCTGTTGATGGTGTGCTATTTTCTCCGCGCATCGGAGTAGCATTTTTCTTCAGTGAACACTGGTCTGACTTTGACATCATTGCCGTTTGAACTACTTCTTTTTTACCCGGACCCCGGGGCCGTGACTCCCGGCGGCAGCATAATCGAAGAGATTGCAGTAAATGAAAAATAAATAAATAAATAAGGAAGTAAAAATGCTTTGTGGTCAAACTGCTAGAACTACATAGTACCTAGTTCTACGTCGTCGCTTTTAAGGGACTCTTAATACCGGCATTTGGTTGTTATTGAGCAGGGGTAGATTGGGTTCAATAATAAATTCCTTTGTACGTATATCAAGGTTTTTCATTGCCGATTGAATAAAAAGCAATTCAAAGTAATGCAGTCTTTTCATTGCTGAATCTCGTTTACATGGGCTATAATCTTGTTCTGCGGCTGCACGACTCAACTACGTACATATTATATAGGTCTAACTATAACTGGCCCATACCAACAACTTTCATGACCCGCCCCTATCGCAATACTTTCGGAAGCCAAGTACGAAAGAGGATGTGAGTTAGGGGTTCTTCGGGTGCGCAATTTAAGAGCGCGGCTGGGAATCCTGGAGCGCGATTAAAATAACTTAGCAGTAATTGACTAAGAACAAGCTGTAGTGAAATATTTCAAAGTCCGAGTCTTTAACAGCAATGCAAACAACGAAAATACGAAGAGCAAGGTTTTTATAGTTTCCAGCGTGCAAACCAACTCAATTTACGCAGAGGCAGTCTGGTCCGCTCCGGCGGTTATGAATCTCGGGCTGTGCTCAAGACAGATCGAGAAATCATTTCCGTGCTGGCGAACCTTATACCAGGGACCTAGCCTAGCTTTGTAGCTTTGGTAGGTACTGTACTGTACGTAGTAAGTTACCTACCTTAGGCAGGTACCTAACCTACCTTCACTGATACGCGATACGCAAATGGTCACACGTTTCTATGACTTGGGATTTTACCTCCGCTTTTATTCTCTTTACGAATACTTAATTACTATTCACATTCTTTTAGCCCCTGTGAGGTGCGTGGTAGGAACGGGGCGAGTAGATCGACGTCGATGATCCTTTACCTGGGCGCGAAAACACCCCGAGAATTGTTTACTGTCGTATTTCGAAAGCTCCACGCCATCACCAAAAGATGCACTTTTCTGTTCGCCGTCCTGGGATGGAGAGCAACAAGAAGCTAGGGAGTACCGCAATACGTGGTAGGTGATGATGGAGACAAAGTCAAGGATTAGGCGGGGGCACATAAGTGGGGATTCTCCTCAAAACAGGGGTGTGATGAGCGACCCAATGTTGGTCGTTCGCTTTTTTTTTCTTCTTTGACCATTTTTCTTTCGCGACGCGTTTGTTCCCCCCTTTCTCCTCTTCCAACCACCCTGGGCCTTGTCGCCGTTGAATGGCAATGGGCGGACGTTACCACACGGGTTGCCCGCCATGCGCGGAAGTAACGGTTAAGGCAGAACGCCTCTCTGCTGAACTGGTGCCAAAAATACAACGACAAGATGTAAGACAGAAAGGGAGCGGCGTTTCCAACGGCTCGCTGGGGCTTGGCTGGGCTGCTGCAAGCCCGTCCGTCAATTTCCCATGCCATTTTATTGCATATCATACCGCATAAAATTTTAAGTAGGTGCAGGGTTTGTGTGGACAAAATATCAAGTCAACCCTTGCCCTGGAGAAGTAAAAAGTGCAATCTCGTGAACCGACAATTTTCTTCCATGGTGGGAGTGGATTTGATTGATTGATTGATTGATTGACCAAGAGCGAAAAAAAAAAAAAAAAAAAAAAAAAATTGAGGCACACCGCACCCCCTCCTTGCCTCCAATACTTCGCGCCATCCCGCTTCCAGTGCTTGCCTCGCTGCATTCTACCCAACGACAATGCGATATTCTAGAATAATAGCGGGTCAAGAGACCTCTTGGAAGACCTCTTCGGAGGATTGTCTCTCAATCAGCTCTCCCTTGCCATCTGCCGGGGGTGGGCCCTCAGGAGATGATTCTTTTCCGACAGTCGCCTGCTGTCTGGGTTTGAGCGAGCGCCGCCCCCACAGCAATACAGTTCAAATCCTTCCTAGGCTTCGACTTCAATGAGCCCAGACCACCAGTGACTGATGTACTATGGTAGCCGCCATACAAGGCACTAGAGATGATGAATGAGATCAGATGGCATATAACTCTACCTACTCAAACTGCAGGTGGTATTAATTCATGACACTTCCACCCCTATTAATAAAATGGGAACTGACTCCTGACAAGAAAAGACCACAAAAGCCTCAACGACAGACAGTTAGATATCGAGCTATTTACTTTGTAGCGGGCATTCGCACCACATCATCCACTACCCATCCACAATATCCCTCCCTCCACCCACCATTCGACTAGGATCAACATCCACACACCCCCCGGTCTTGGCCGCTGCAGATACTGTCCATCTCCTTCCCTCTTGGAAACTCCCTCGTTCGTTCCCTGTATCCACAATTGACCCACCCATGATCAGTAAAAGGCCTCCTGAACGTTCTAGGTACGGTACAACATGTCGGTCGGTACCTTGTGTCCGCAAACCAAACCAAACCAAACCAAACCAGCCAGGGGGTTCGTCCGTCTACCACCAACTTTACAGAGAGGAGAATGGGCCTTGCCCTGCCGCCGTGCCTCTGTCGCCCCAGCACACACAGCGTAGCAACACAGCTTCCCTTCCCTCCTTCCGGCAGACGAAGGCTAATCCTCAAGGTACCGGCATCTGCGCCGCTGCCCCATCATCAAATCATGGGTTAGTAATTGGCCCAGGCCCGTTGCCTCCCGTCTTCCGCCGATGTCACCTTTACCACTGTACCTTGCTGCTCTGCTTTTCCCCCCAGACAGTGACAGACAGAAACCAGCCCATTTTTATTGGCAACACCCATCGGCACAAGAGGGACTTCAAAATCCAGACTAGACTGGTCACATTCGATCAGACCCAAGTTCTTGAAGAGGTGATGGTTAAACCACACGCTCACACATACACACACACTCTCTCACACTCACACGCACGGCTTACCTATACAAGCTACAGCAGGCTTTTTTTCTCCGACAAGCACTCGAGACAAGGCCTCCTCATCCATGGTTGGGTTATCTTTCCGAGAATTACCCACGGGTAATCATATCTCGAGAGCTCTTCTGTTTCTGACAAGTTCGCCGGTGCCGGATCCACCCACAATCTCGTTTCCCCGCAAAACAACAAGAGAATATGGAGCATATTTGGTTCTGAGTCGGTCGCCATACAAAGTAAACATGTGCTATTTGCGTTTCTGTTGAACACCATCGCTCGAGCCTCGCGCCTCTCTCCACTTGACAAGGTTAACGCCCTCGGGCTCTCCTCTGATATATTGCAGACCATTTTGCTGTACTGAGAAACCCGGCTACGAGACCAAAACTGCAACGTAATCCATCCAAAAAAAGGACACCATATCGATCTGGGTAATAAAGAGACAGGGCATCAAAATGTTGTTACGAAGTACTGTAGTACATTAGCAGGTGTCCCAAATTCCTGGTGAGTGTTTTTAGTTTGCTCTCCCCTGAGCAGTCTGTATACAGTACGGCATTACGTACGGCACTCCTTGGGGGCCACTGTTTCTGTGCTTGAGAACTAAGATGTCACGCCCAGCAGCACGACTGTTTTGCTACCCACGTACTGTACCTACCTAATAAAGCAACCCCCCAAGACCCCCTCTCCACTGCCCTCTACTAGCCCTTGACCATGCCCTGGCCTGGGCCTAGGACCTGATAGAGCTTGGTTCTGGTCCCTGCACCAAGTGGGACTTCTGACTGTTGCAGGGCGTCCCATGCTTGGTCCACCCCTCCCCAGGATACTGCTGCCGAAGTCCAACCCGTAGCGAAAGCAAATTCACTCCCCCTCCAAGCAAGCCACTTTTATACAAGTCTACTTGGCCCTGCTACTGCTTCGTCGAGCCTGCGTCCACACATCTTCACTGATTTGGAGTCGCGTTCGTTTCCTAGCACCCAAACCACGTCGAAGCCTAATAATAACAAAGGTCTTTGCGGGGAAGCTCTCGACCTGTTCTCTCCTTTCAGTTTCTTTGCACTTATTGTTGGGCAGCTGTCTCACTTTTTCTGTCTCTCTATCATACTCTGAGAGTACTCAATAATCAGCTTCCCGCGGGAGTTTTGTACAAGGCCTTTCAAAGGTTGTGTTGTGCTCCTTAGCATTGCATAAATCTCGAGGGCAGACTGAGACCCAAGGTCAAGGCAAAGTGAAAGATATATCCATTGGCCACCACAAACGGATCGGCCTGGAAAGACATGCGCCCATGTCCACCACAACATATTCAGTAACCATGACAGAGTTGAAGGAGCCGGCGCACACTAGCATGTGGGCTCCGAACTACGGCAGTCCTGTTCACATGGCGGCACCCAGCCGGTTTGGACACCACGGCGTCGACTCGAGCAGCATGCCTAGCCCAGCTGCCGCGCACCTTCAACACCAGGCTCACCACCACCCCGCCGCGCGTCCAAGGAATCCCAGCGTCGACGGCCATGGTTACCCATATGCCCGCTACTCGCAGGAGGAGGCGGACGCCTACGACAGACAACAGCACCACCAAACCCACCCGCACTCAGCGCACCCGGCTTTGTCGACTCACCACAGCTTTCCCAACCTGAAGAGGCCATACTCGCACACGGAGCAGCCTTACACAGAGATGGTCCAGGATCTCCGGGCGGACGACGGATCGAAAATGGGCGGCCACCAGGACCAAAAACTACTTTCCTTCAAGAAGGTACAAGACAAGGTTACAGTTGTCGACGCGCATGGCCGCATCCAACAACTGGAAATGACTGCTCAACTACATGGCATGTTTTTCCTGTCTGAGGGGCCTACCAGCTCCCCTGATGGTACCATCATGCAGCCTGAGCTCACTTGCTACCGCCGAAACCTTTTCCAAATTAGCGGCTCACTCACGACTCCCAAAAGCCAGCTCTCTGTCGTTGTCGAGAATGGCGAGCCTGTACCCGTCAGCAGCACCGAGGTTACTGTTTCTGCCATTGAATCTGTAGATGGTCACCCTATCCGCTTGATCGTCATTCCCTGGAAGACGCCCCCACCAAACTCGCCCGAGCAGAACCCGGGACCAGACTCAGAGCCGGCTCCTCTTCCGCTCATTCCTTGCCAGGACGACGGACATCCGGACTCGGACGCAGAATTTGCAGTGTACCCGATTGGCTGGAGGCGACTTCAGTTCAGGGTGTAAGTCTTTACACATGTTTTTGAGTCCTTCAATTTAGCCTGTTCCTGGATGGTTTGCTAACAAGCCTACTGCAGCGCAACGGCCAACAACGGACGGCGAAAGGAGCTTCAGCAGCACTTTATTCTACACCTGAAGGTGATGGGAACGCTCACAAACGGTGACAAGGTGGTAATGGCCGAGGCCACAACAGCACCTATAGTGGTTCGTGGTAGGAGTCCACGGAACTTCCAGACACGCAAGGAGATTCCCCTCCTTGGGTCTAGTGCAGGATCTCGCGGCCAGGCTCTTGTGGAGACGGGCGTTGGTATGGTCACAGGAGCCATGTCCATCAAGGCGCAAGACAAGTCAAGGTCACTGAACTTGGATATGCCACGGTCAGCTTTCACATTCAGCGCCGGAGGGCCCAAGATGCCACCCAGCCCAATGACCATGCGGTCTAAGTAAGTTTAAAGTCCCGACGGAGTTGAAGCCCTGGTTGCTTCCAAGGGAGGTTCGAAAGCTCAAGACGTGCTAACGGAAATGTTTTCACAGCTCCTACCCAAACTCGTGGAACTCGCCCCAAGTCCAGTCAGCCCCCGGTGGCTACCCGGCGACGTCCATGTCTGCCGACCCTTACTCTCAGAAGCTCCAGCTCAATACATCAAACAGCTATACCGCTGAGCCCACTGAGCTGACACCGCAAACATCAATGCCTGCCATGCAGATGCCCCTTGCAGCACCAGCTCACCAGCAACCTCCGATCCGAACCCAGTACGCATATGTGCCCTCGGGAAGCGGACCACCCCCTCAGCTGTCGATACAAACCACATCCACAGACGGCCTGAGCGTGCCGCGATACGTCGACAGCAACCCAAGACCGACCAAGAGCCCGCGCCACGCCAGCCACCAGTCTGTTGGTTCCATTACCAACACCGAATCATCCCCCGAGTACAGATACGGACCTCCTGCACCGTATGGCATGCACAGCGCCGGGAGCGACATCAGCCCCCACTCGCAACAGCCCTCAACCCCTTACGGCGCCGCACCGCCTGTGTCTTCTGGGCCGTCCATGGCGCAGAGCACCTCATCAGCGGCTGTTAACTCGGTGTACACTCCAACGACCGGGCCCCCCAGCACCAGCGGCCATGGCGAATCCAACCAGCAATCTTCCACAGCGATGAACCCTCCGCCGAGGGACTACTTTCCCTCCTCGAGCTCGTGGACCACCACGGCTGGGGAGGCGTCATCCTCGACCTCGTACACCAACGGTGGTGATGCGAACCGGCCGTATGCGTATTCAGACTACAACAAGGTCGGCGGCCAGGCACACTCGTCTGTCAAGACGGAAGCTCACCCCCAGCCTCAACCGTCCCCACAACCTCAGTCTCACTACGGCAACACGCCGACTTCCGTGTATCCTCCACCTTCACACAGGGGATCTGTTGACGGCATAAGCCACTACTCGTGGAACGGCACTAACTGAGCAAACAACACAACTTTGATCTCGATCACAAACGATACCTTAATCTTTTGTCTATCCGGCAAACTGTACTATACCCCCTTTTTATCTTACATGCCTGCACTGCATTTTGCTTGCCTTGCATTGTTTGCGTACACCCTTCGTTTTTAACTCATACCTGCCGATAATATCGAGCTTGCGATCATCCACTTTCACCGACATACTATTTTTTCTTCTTCTAGGAACTCATGATGGATTGGAGTTTGGTTTTTTTTTCTCTCTTTTTCTTTTTAATCGTTTACCCACGCGCTTGGGTTTCCCGGCACCGGATTTCCTCTTCTTATATGCAGCTTTTCGGCTGAACTCCTTTTCATATTTTTGAAATATATATTACGTTTCAAGCTCTGTACCAAATGACCGCGTGACGAAGGTGGTGGTACTGTTTTTTTTCTTAAGGGCTTACTAAGGTGGAGGAACTGGGTGGGTTGGTAAACATCAAACAAAGAGACAACTTTTTTTTTTCAGTCGACAAGGACAAATGGAAAAGTTTCACGGGATGTTTCTCACTATGCTTTCTACACGTTTTCCTTAAACCCATAAGGGTTTGGGCGCTTCAAGAATGGTGCTAGGATAGGTGGGGGCGGCCCTTGTGACTTTGGAGGAAAGGATATTTTGCAACCGTCTCTCTTAGGTAGAAAGCTGTTATCAAACATTAGTCTTCATACTTTGAGCCTGCCCTCATGAATATCCCTCGCTAGAGTCGCTGATTGAAAGTCATTCCCTCGCAGAGCTCTTTGTAACTTGGTGGATTTTGTATGCATCGGACGGCTGAGAAGGTCAGCAGAGCCAACCGGGCATCTGGAGAAATAAAAATAAGAGTAATAAGGTTGTATTGACATACTGTTTATGGAAAATGTTTGATCTTCTCCAAATATGGTACATGAAGTATATATATATATGCCTGGGTACCCAGGTTTAATATATGTAGCGAGGGAGGTTAAGCGCAGGCAGTCACTGTCACGTGATTGTACAACTAAATGTCAAGAACGCGCAAATTTAGTGACAAGTTCAGAGCGTTGCACCCCGTAATATCCACATCAAGCTCCCTCAATTCCAGACTTTTTCGCGCTGCTTGATACGAAAATTATAATACTGCCCCTCCAGTCAAGCTTTTGGGAGTATCTGCATTGTTGCTTTATTATCAGTGCCGGGCATGGTACGTGAAGGCTGAATGCACTAAAAGAATTCCCGCCAATATTGCGTCCGGACAAAGCTCTGTAGGGTTGCATAGGCGACAGTCACCCAACCACCAGCGGCGTAAGGCTTGAGGCGCGCAGATATATTCATCTTGACAGCCGCCATGTTTGAGATACCAGAAGCCAAGAGGTATGTTAGGTCTGCTAGTCAAAAGTTTGGACAAGGCAAAATTGACTGACCCTTCTGACATGGTCCAGAGTTCGGAGGGACGAACTCTTTGACAACTCCGGTTCGGAGTCTGAGGATGGAAACCGCGACGAGGCCGCCGCGGCAGCTGCCCAGGCAAAGCTGCAAGAACAGTTGTCGTCGCTGATTACCTTTGACGCCCCAGCCCCGCCGGAGCAGGACGGACCGGCCGACGAGGCAGAGCCCGCGGCGGCAGAGGAGGTCTTTGAGTTCAAACTGTTCGCGACGTCCAAGGGCGGCGCCGCGACCGCCAGCAGGGTCGTGCTCGCGGCTCAGGAGGATCCGACGGCGGCCCACGACGCCGGGGACGCCGGTGGGTTCGTGGTGGCCCGTCGACCGCAGAGCTACTACGTCGCGGGCCCGCCGACGGCCGAGCAGCAGGCGCAGTTCGAGGCCGCGGCGGTCACGGGCGAGCAGATCCTGGCTGCGGCGGGCCAGCGATGCTGGGGGTGGGAGGTGCCGTGGAGAGTGACCAAGATTGTGGTCTCTTCGTCGAAATGTACGGCTGCTGCTGCGGTCAAGAAGGAAAAGTCTGGGGATGCGAGCAAGAAAAGGAGGCGCCCTGGCAAGAGAAAGAGGATAGCAATCCGGATAAAAACGAAAAAGGCAAAGGAGCTGGACAAGGAGAAACAAACCAAGGAGGAGCACCTCAAGGCCAAAAAGAAGCGTCTCAACCGGGAGAGGCAGCTCAAGAGGAGACAAAAGGAGAGGGAAAAGAAACAGGCTATGCGGGCGGATGGGGATGGTGATGGATCAGTGCAGGGTGCAGGTGAGGCTGCTCCTGCGTCTGGCGATGCAATGTCAGAATGATTATTGGTGATATATTTAATTAATTTGAGCGGTCCCCAAGTACTTCCAAAGGCCTCAATAAATATGTCTCTTCTTCCCTTTTTCTTCCTTTTTTCCCCCATCGATCTACACCATTGTCTGCGCCTATGTGACTGCCTGACTTGTGCCACAAAGGATATCAGCGCCACACCCCACCAGCCACTGACCAATTAATCGCACATGCATGCAAACCTAACCTGGCTAAGTTACAAACTGGCAACAGCGAGTGACAATTTAAATTTTAGGCTTGTCACGCGACGCGAAAAGGCTTCTACATTAAGGAAGCGAAACGGTTCAAGCTAGTGCGGGTTCACATAGCTTCTGGCAAACGATCGCCTGTGATCAGCTTCACCTGCTAGACTAGAAGTGCCGGTTGGTTTTGGGAGCGATTGTTTGAGTTTGGGCTGCATCCTCAAATCCATGCCGTATCTGATCTGCACTGCACTGGCTTTTTAGATTCCGACAACTTGTCCTCAACTTGTAACCGAAAACGGCGATGCTGGTCCGAACACATCAGATCATTGACTGATTGGCGACCACTCGACATCCCACACACGGCCCTATCGACCCTACAATATGGCCGACGACACAGCCCCGCTTGCCTCGCTCTCCCTCACCCATGTCTTCTACGTAAGGATTTAGTTGCCGGCTTGATTACAGAGAATAATGGCTACGAACACACCACTGACCGACCACTCATCTCTCCAGGACCCGACCGACCCCGTCTCGTACGTCTGCGCATGGCTAGCCCTCGCCCCTCAGGCATTATGTGTCGTCTACGTCACGCTGATCTGGTCCTCGCGCGAGGCCGAGGTGGCGCTCCTGTTCGCCGGCCAACTCGCCTGCGAAGCTATCAACTTTGCCCTCAAGCGACTGATCAAAGAGGAGCGCCCCCGGCGCATCCACGGTAAAGGGTACGGCATGCCGTCGTCGCACGCCCAGTTCCTCGCCTTCTGGGCCGTCAGCCTGGCCCTGTTTCTGCTCGTCAGGCATCGCCCCAAGGCGCACAAGGTCAAGAAGCAAGGCCATAGTGGCGACGGCAGCGACAAAAAAGAAACGGCCAAGGCGTCACCCGCCCCGGCTTGGGATATTTGGCAGCTCCAGGAGCTGTATGGTGTCGATCGGTACCCACACCGGCCGTGGTCCATGCCCGAGCGGCTTGCGGTGTCGGCCATGGGGTTCGTCCTCGCCGGCGTGGTGGCTTGGAGTCGCGTCTACCTGGGCTACCACACGCCGAAGCAGGTCTTTGTCGGCCTCTCTGCCGGGTGCATTAGTGCCATTGGTTGGTTCGTCGCAACGGAAGTCGCGAGGCAGACTGGCCTGCTGGAGTGGGTTCTCTCGCTACCTGCTGCTCGCTGGTTCCGGCTGCGTGACCTGGTGGTTGAGGAGGACATTTGCCAGGCTGGGTGGGAGAAGTGGGAACAGAGGAGACTCGCCCTCGCGGTCGCTGCCGGTAAATCAGCCACGGCTGATGATTCCACGACTGCAAATGATAAGAAAAAATCATGATGACGTTTTGTCAAGAAAATACCACGCTGGAATTTTCAGCATTAGCAGGTTCCATATGGAATCAGCTGTGGCTGTGATGAGGCTGCTAAAGTACAGTCACGGCTAGTCCCTCAATTCGATTCACGATGAGGCTCACTCGCATAACCGAAGAATCGGGAATCTATCCGGACCACTCTTTTCCGTGCCACACAAATCGGTAGTCTTGGAAGTCACAATCTAGACAAGACCTTGGCCTTCTGGCTGAGCCTAACCTGGATCAATTTGTCACCTGCGTCTGACTCTTTTGTTCCAAGAGATTAAATCTGCGCACACGAGTGTTATGGGCAAGTGTGAATTCGACACGGAATCGCTTGTGGTCGAGAAAGAAGACTTTTGGAACCTATTCAAAGCCAATAGCGTAGCTGGCTCCTTCAAGTCTAAATACCTTCGTTGTGGGGATTATCGTGACTTTCCAGAATGTGGTTGTGAATCTGTCTATACTTGTGGTGGTTATTGTTTGGCAGTGCTCTGTCAAAGGAACCCATAGATGTCATTTCACGCATCGGGATTGTCTTGTCTAGGTTAGGTAGTCTCTGTCGGCGTTGTCAAATAGAACTTTTTGAACCTGTTACCGTAATAGCGTTTGGCAGGTGGTAATTAAGGGTTAGGGTTCAAAATTACTCTTCCGACTCTCATCATCAAGAGCTAACGAGTCACGTGTAGTCTGACAATCCTGGGCTCCGCTGATCTTGCTGACTGTGATAGACCGCAATTCGAGACCTCCCAATACATCATCCACACAAGGTCCCTTGTTCGGTAGATCCAGAACTAGACAACGGGTCATGTCTACCTGCTTAATGATCGTACGACAAAGAACAAAGTGAGATCGGTCAATGGAGCTGGCAATTGTTCAAGGCTGACCAAACAAGCGCATTTTCAATAAAAAAAAAGACCACTTTTGTCCTTTTGTCACTACAAAATGTAGCCTATGGCGCACCTTGGGTATCTGCCACGGTTCTCACGCACCAACACATCACATCTCCAACTCCCAATTACTGGGATCTCACTGCGATCAAGCGATCCATTCAATCATCCGCAGCTGCCAACAGGCATAGGCTTATTTTCTGGCTGTCAGGCAAGGCAAAGGAAACTGCCGAGAGTCGCTTGCAAGGGGTGCAGCGCGTTGCAGTGAAGTGCAGTGCCAAACCCACCCACCTTACACCCACCCCATCGCTCGATCTGAATCCAGTAAGCCAGAATAAGCAACCGATCCCTCAACCACACACTCAGCATCGTACGTGGGGGAACCTGTCAAACACCTCATAAACACACTGCTTAGCCCCAAGGGTAGAGCACAAAAGTGAAATAAATCTGCCCACTCATCTTTCGGCCTCCACAACTATTACTGTTGTATTGTGCAAAGCAGTCACTGCTTGCCAAGATAAAACCCCAAGAACTTACCTACTTACCTACATACATACCTACCTACCTAGTCGAGACTCGGTTTTGACATACCTTTGTCGTTCTTTCTGGAAACAAGCAGAGTAACATTTACTTAACTCTACCTTCCCTAACTCGATACCCTCACTTGAAGACCAGCTCTATAACAAACGAGAGAGCAAGCTAACGATCAAGGATAATTAAAAAAACTCATCCAGGTAACACTATATCAAAGCACGAGACCTGAAAACACTAAAACATACACACACACACGCATACATTACAGGACACAATGTCGCCAGGAGGAGGACCCCCTCCACCAATCGATGAGACCAAGGCCAACTGGCTCATGGCCTACATATTTGTCGGTATAATTATTCCGATCTCCTACTTGGTCACAATAGCCATTATTGTCATTTTTGATCGCCGCGAGAAATCAAACCCGCGCTCCGATGCCACCCGCCGCGCCCTCGAGGCCGACGGCGTATACGGCAGCATGGGGATCCCCTGGCGTGACGCCGTCCGTACCACCGAGCCCGACACTGCCAATCCCCGAGTCGTCGACGGACCCCAGACAGACGATGAGAAGGACATCCTTCGCCAGCTTGAACTGCAGCGCGAGACCCAGGGCTGGGTGCCGCGACCTCTTGGTGTGGACCAGACCCACGAGGCAGACGACGGTCGGCCCATCGATTTCCAAAGCCCGCGGCACAATGACGATCCTTACCTCTCCCATCTTAAGGAGACGGGCTTCGGTCGGGAGAGTATGGACGGGCCGTACAGGCGGCGCGACAGCCTTTACTCGATAGACGTCGAGAAGGGCGCCGGCCCCGGCCGCATGGCCCCCTCCCCCGTGAACCCCTATTCTGACATCAACCCATACTCGTCTTCTAACCACGGCAGCATCCATCGCTCCGCTTCTAGCAGCACGAATAACAGCTACAGGCACAGCTTCGACGTCCGCCGAAACCCCTTCTCCGACGACAACTCTGTCGTCGACCTGACGGGTAATGGCGGCGGTTCGCTCAGGCAGCAGCGCCAGCGCAGAGATAACCCTTACGGTGACGAGCAGCATTCCCGCCGGAACCCTTTTAGCGACGACCACGCGGGATCGAGGCGTCCCATGTCACTGTACGATGAGCCGCTCAGAAGGCCCGATCCGTCACACCTTGTTTAAATAGGTAACTCACATCCCCTTTTCATAAAAACCACCTGTTCATATTATACTTTACTTACTTTCCTTTGTCATCTGGCGAGCGATTCTGGCTTTTTGTTCTTTTTATTTTATTTGCTTTTTTAGGAGATCCTGAGATTTTTGCTGTCAAATCTCCCATTTTGTTCTTGGTACCATGTATATATTATTGCATCATGACGGTGTTTGCTTTTTTTTTGGTTGGCATACTGAAGGCGTTATGGGTTTGCGCAAAAAGGTCTGTTTTTCTTTTCTTTTATTCAGCGACTTGAACTCTTTGCTAAATTGATTCGGCATTCTCAACACTGCATTGGCAATGGCTCACCTTTATCTGAAACATTCATTCCCCCCAAAAAAAACATGGATATCATTTGAGAAGGAGAACAAAAAAAAACAAAAAAAACACGTGCCTGCGACGTCGGTGCTAGAAACTGGAAACGAGATCTAGAAGCATAATCCGAAACGTGCTATCATCGGTACCAAACCACATCCGACTGCAGAGCGAACTCACCCAACGGGCCAATGCAGCGAGGGATACATCAGTTAACACCTTGTTATCTGCAGGTTAGGACCATAGCTCCGATCGATCAACAGTCTAGTCCAGTCTGGCATTGGGGGGTTTTGACACCATCTGTGCACACCGCTCGACAACTTTTTTCGCATTCGCTTCTGCAAAATGGAAAAGGTAGGCAAAGGTGGACGGGTGTGGCAAAAAGGAGAACAAGGGAAAGAACCTGTCAAGTTGTTTCGGAACAACCCGTCCACCGCATATAAAGCCCTCCCGCCGCAATCAAAAGAGAACATGGGTGATAGACAAAAGAATGACATGTTGCGGGTGGGACAGAAAACTGGCGTGGCGAGGGGTACGACAGGAAAAGGTTGCGGCGGCCCGGTAGTTGTATGTTGTTAAAAGAATCTGGCCAGACAAGGAAGTTTTCAAAGTTATGCATTCTGCCCCTTGTTTCGGCAGACGTTATTGCCAGAGACAAAGCAGCAGCTACTGCCGCAATCAAGGTGAGACCCATCGGGTGTCCGGAGCGGAAGTGCCGATTCGATACCCTGCATTTTGTCTTTCATCAACAACTCCATCCGAGACCCTATGCTGTCCTGCTGTTGTGATTATACCTGTACTCTCGTCCTCCGTCTTGCTTGCAACGGGTCTGTGGCACTCCCATTGCAAAATATTCCCAACTTGTCCCCACCAAACGCCGCTTGCCCACAAAGCTCTCGAGCACCCCATTTGGCAACTGTTGTTGAGTTGCTTGGCGCCAAAGGTCACCATGCGAATATCACGTTCAGAGAGTTCCATGATTTTGCAGTGTTTCTCGATAAGAGTTCTGGGGGAACTTTGGTTATAACGGCAGAAATGTGTGAATATTTTATGATGCCAAAAGCAAGAAATTTGAGATACCAGACCTTTTGATAGGCGCGGTCCCAAGCGATGATCCAGAAAGAAGAATAAACCAGAGGACTCCATGGCGCCGGTTCTGTATAGTCCCAATAGTTGCAAAAGACAACGCAACGCCTTGCATGACCTGAAAGAAAAAGGTACAACAAAAACCAAAAAAAAAGAAAGGAGCATGAACAAGATGGGGGGAAAACACCATATCCTGTTTGAACTCCATCTAGCAACAAGAAAAAGAAAAACTCCGACAATGCGTATTTTATAACCTACGCATCTCCGCAAGTCGTCTTGTATGTATGCGAAATTATATCTCAGAGAATAAGCTTCCTGCCAAGAAAGCAGGGCCGCCAAGAAAGAAATGCTGAACAAATAAACTCAAAGGGGTATCATGGTATGTGAAGCCCAGAGCAGTTGTTTGCATCGCCGGTCGAGGGTCACCTGTAAGCTGTTCCGCGAAAGAAAGACTGTAGGAGTTGACAGATGCTTCGGATAGCATTACAGTCCCAACTTTGCTTGGTACCTGATGTCAGGCTTGTCAGTCTTCAATTCGTGGGTTAAGGTGCAGATAGACAGCCGTAACTAGGATATAGGAGCCAACTCACAGCTTCCACCTTTCGATGGTAAAACGAAGCCCCTCTGGTTCCGGGGGAAACAGAGCAGCTGCCAAGACCAGAAAAAAAGACCAAGACAAAAAAACATAAATGTTGACACTTCCGGGATATGGCAGATGATCGACTCCCAACCGATGCAGTACAGGCCAGGCGCCTTCACTATTGGCTGTTGGGTTTCCAGATGGGCGCACCCAATGGTTTGCTGATGCCGAAGCCGACTCCAACTGCTGTAGCGATGATCAAGAGACCGATGAAGATCTTTACAATCATCCGGTTCCGTCGGCTGAGGTTCGCCAGGCAGTTGCAATTCCTGTTCTTGCGCTTTGCCGCCTTGTGCTTCCTTTTCCAGTGAGCCTGGCCAGGCCACACTTGGCAGTCATCGTTGGCGCCGGCGGCGTGGCTCTCACCACGTGCCAGATTCGTTGACGAGCGCCCGAGGAAGTGCCTCGTCTGTTCCCGCGTGTCGGTTGTGTGCATCTTGCTTTGGGCCTCAATATCTGTGTCGAATGGGTTCAGAGGTGCCCCCGTCACGCTCGTCGGCGTCGACAGGCCAGAACTGCCACCATTGCGACCGCCACGGCATCCCATTGCTATATTCTCGGGTGACAGCGTATCACTCGACACCTTCTCAAGTATCTTGGTGGTTTCAGTGGTAACGGCGGCCTTAGGAGGGGCGAGGCCCCCTTTTTCGGTTGTTTCGCTTGTCGTCATCGTTTCGACTTGTGTGTATGGGTGATTGTATGCCGTCGTTCTTTCGCTCTTGACGGATGTCTGAACGGCTATTTGTTCGAGGAGAAAGATGTTGCAAAGGCTTTAAGTCAAGATCAACAGTCGAGGCGAAGTGAAGATATTTGTCCAAGAAAACAATCTAGGATTAACGCGAATGCGATTAGCAAAGGTCAATGGGCAAAGGGCTCACCAACAATGAGTCTCAGACATCGTCCCAACTACGGGCAACAGTGGGGGACACACAATGCAAGGTAACTTTGACCAGCAAACAAGAGACGAGAGCTCCAAGGGGGTTGGGTGACGCAGGTAGGTAGGTTGTACTCATGGGACGCGTGTTGAGATGGCGAGGTCGAGCGTCCCTTGGTGGTGCAGTGACCCAAGGTCGGACGAACAGTCACGCCAGATATAAGACAAGAAGAGACGAAAAACGATTCAGAAGTGACCCAAACTTACCAGAAGCCAAGAAAAAGATTGACTGGTGACAGCAAACTGAAAAGGTTAAGGTCGGACCAGATCAGGCGTGTGTATGTCAGCCAAGAAGGGTAGGTGGCCAGACACAAAAGGAGCGATGGGACGACAGCAGATGCCGTCGTATTTGGCTGGAAGGTTATAGTAAAAAAAAAGAAGTTGACAAAGACAACAATTAAAAGTCAAGCAGCCCTCGAGTATTTCGCTCTAACCCAGCCCAAACCCTCGGTCGG
Source organism: Pyricularia grisea (assembly GCF_004355905.1). Classification (NCBI taxonomy): domain Eukaryota; kingdom Fungi; phylum Ascomycota; class Sordariomycetes; order Magnaporthales; family Pyriculariaceae; genus Pyricularia; species Pyricularia grisea. Next base: position 2,068,342 of record NW_022156719.1, on the reverse strand, counting down.
CAGGGAAAGGGAATGGGCGTGAGAGGAAAGGGGGCGCTTTAGGAATAAAGGATGGGCATCAACGATGATTATTTCTGCTTGTTGCCAAGAATGGGTGAGCCGATAAAGAGTCAATTGATCTTGATCGTCACCGTTGTCCGTATCGTTTGTTACGTTGTCGTCGATCCAAGGCGTATTGACGTCTTGTTCACAGTCTCGGTGGCTGCTTCTGGCTACGATCGGGGAAGCGGTAGGTAGATTGATGCGTTTCTCTCTGCGAGACAAATCGAGATGCAGTTCAAAACCGTCCCGGAGCTTGGAGATATGCGGCTTCGGGAGCACCAGCTGGGGCTGGCTGTCTGGGACAATTGGCGTCGGTGACAAGGAGAAATCGACCAAAAGAAAACACAAACTGGAAGGGGTACCTGATACGACGGGATGGGCTCCTCTATGAACTGACAGGGCGAGGTGTAGAAGGCGAGTCAAGGCTCATCAATTTGCAGCTGCGGATGTCCCTGGATCCACCGAAAGCAACATAATGAGAACCAGACCGACTTGGGAATCCAACAAGGGAGGGCGAGGGAGAATTGGAAGGGGGGGACCGATGGGGAAATTAGCGGATTGGTTCACACTGTACAACTGCTACAGGGGGTTCCATTGCAGGGGTACCCCCAGAGCTATACCCGGAGCAGACAGAAACCCCATGTGGTGGTGTTCGCATTAATAGCGTGGCCAGTACCTGAGTTTGGTGAGCTCGACAGCTGATTGCTGCGCACTCGTACCTAGACGAGATTTGGTGGGGGTGGCATGGCGCCTCGAGGTACTGCATAGCCGGGCCATCCCAGACAAGGACCAGGGAAGAATGCACCCATACCTTAGCTACTGTATTTGGATTCTGTACTTGCTGCTACTACTCGTGTTGGAATTTGCCCCGTTGGCTGTCAACTTGTTTGGTTGATTGAAACGTCGAATACAGTAAGCTAACTACAGTCTCTGCAATGCACGCAACAAGTTGGTTTGAGGACATCTTGTTTTTTTTCCCACACGGACACATCGGTAGAAAGAGCAAAAATCAACAAAGAATGGCTGGCCGTTGAGGTAAGTCAATAATCAATCAACCGATCAACATGTGCATTGGACCAAGCGTACGGAAACAAAGACAGGTGAGCCGCGTCTGGTGTCCAGACGTCTTGTCTTTGCGTTTAGCGTGACCGAGAGGCCAGAGGCCAGAGCCAAAATGGTGCCATTATCTCTCTCTATCTCTTTTTTTTTTTTTTTTTTTTTTTTTTTTTTAGTAGTAGCGCTTGTGTCGCATCCGCCCGCCCCCAAAAAGACCCATAATCACTGCACAGCTCTTGTTGGTTCTTTACTAGCGGGTCCCTTGGGCCCGATGGTCCACCAATGGGTAAATAGAGATTGGTTTGTGCACAGCCAAGGCGACGGTTGACATCAAAAAGAGAAACTGACAACCAACTGAATACTACGCAATGCTACCACTGCGTACGTACTACAGTACTACAGTACCTCGTCGTGTGCTCTCCACAGGAATGGTTGAATTGAGTTGAGTCGACATGTGAGAGCCTTACCATAATATCAACGTTGCTCTTGTGACTTGGATAAGCATACAAAAAGTCCCCTGTCAACATCATCTATTTTAATTCGTTTTCGCTCTTGACTCAGTATTCCGAATTAGAATAACACTTTATACTAGGCATGTAGTCTAGACCCGGGTTGGCGCGTAATATCAGCCTCCAATGTCTACGATAGGTACTTTATTGCGCTTGGTGCGTGAAGCAAACTCTATTCCATGCCAAAACCAATTGGGTGCTGTGAGCGGTTGGAATAATGGACCATGATTGCCTGACAAGTGGAAACCTGTGGTCGTATTATCCAGAAAGAAAGAGAGAAATCAGCAAATAATTAACAATTGAATGGCCTCCAAGCGAGCTGTCGCATATATTTCCTTGGCCACGGCGGTTTGAAAACAATTAGTATACGTGGTAAAGCGACCAGCCCCACGACTATGCTATGCGCCCCTCCAAAAACAGTTAACCGGTAGCGGGTATGGTAACGATGCACTAGGATCGGGTAGACCGTCACGATCAGGTAGTCGCCACCCGGTCGGCGGTCTTGATCAAAAGGGCTTTGTTCTCTTTGCCGACGTGATTAGTGTCCCTCCCTCCCCCGCCAGCGCCAGTGGAGTGAAATGTTTCAAGGCCGAGTCTAGTTCTAGTCTACGCATCATGTACAGTATTGGCTCGGGTAGTGGGCGCACGAAGAAACGACAAACCAAAGCAATTAATTGCTGGTGCAAAACAAAAATGGTCGCAACTCAAGAGAATAAACTCATGTCGCCAACAAATGCCAGCAAATGCGCCGGCCGCATGCAGTGTCCACTCCAAATCACTGCCTACCTTTTACCTACCTGACCTAAATCTAGCTAGGTATACGGGCCCCATGTCGTCCTGGCGCCTAGTCCAAGCAACCGGGAAAAGACACCCAAAGTAACAACACAACACAACAACAATCACTACAATTGTGCCGAGATAGCACCTCATCAGCCAACCACAACACCGCTCCTCTGCGGTCCATTATTTCATGTGAATGCTACCGAACCCTTCCTTGCAGCAACGTCTTGCAGCGAAAAGCAATAGTAGGAGCATAATAAAGGGGGATGGATAAGTTGCCAAGGTTGCCTTTGGAAAGCGGGACTAATGCAGGTGCAGGCACGTTCCCAAAAAAAAAAAAAAAAAAAAAAAAAAAAACGAATCCGCCACGAACCTCGGCCGTCACCGCAAAGTCCATTGTGAATCAATCCATGTACCGATTGCACTGCCGCCGCCCTTTTTACTGCGTACTATGCAGATCTCGTGTAAGAAGCTGTTTAAACAACCCCCGCCAACTGTATTCGTTTTGTTGGAGGACTATTCGTGATACCGCAAGGCCACTACGCTCAACAGCACGCTATCTATCTATGGCGCAAGCTTTTTGCGGAGCGTAAAAGCCATCACGCAGTACGACCCTACACTTTAGCGAGACGAAGAAAAGGGGGTCCGTTAAAAACAGGATTGATTATCGCGAAACGATTTCCTCCTCAGTTCGTTTTCGGGATTGACGACATAATAATTAATCAATCTCTTGCTGAGGAAATACAATGTCGATCGAGAACCCTGAACGGGAGCATCAAACCCTAGCGTCCCATGCGCGTGGTATTCCTAAGGCTGCCAGTAACAGTGGGTTGTTGAGCTTGTTTTATGTTGCAATTTCTTGTTTTTCTCTTGGTGCATGCATCACCCTTATCGTCTGTCTTTTTGATTGATGAAAAACCAAGGCTTGCTTGTAGCAACATTGTCCCTGCATAATGCAAATAATGCGCTTTTTCTCCCTGACGTAACAATACACGAACCAGCTCCATGGACTGACGCAGCTTCTCATTCGTGTCGCTATCTATATCAGTAAAGTCTTAAAGTATCCACAGTATAATAGTGTGCATATTCAACCGAACCAGCATCCCATCGTCTGGTAAGATTGAACTTGATTAAACAAAATTATAACTCGCACGATCAACAAAACTGTCAATAAAGATAGAAAGGCCAAAAGACATGCGATCAGCACAAAAAGATTTCTGTACAGTACCACTCTGGGTCGAATGCATTAAATCTATACTATCTTAGACCTCGGCGGGACTAAGCTATGTCTTGTCGCTTAAGGGATCCAGTTCTATCCAGACTGTGTTCTGGGTTCTGCTTCTTTGGGAGCGAAAACGACGGGTCTGGATGTGGCTGCCGTACAAGCGTACCGATAAAAACCCCTCAAACTTTTTAGCAGATAAACGACAGCACACCCCTGACTATCACAACGTAGTAGCTAGACCACAAAAAAAAACATGGTCTAGAACTAGACCTGCAGCCATCCTCGAACAGTATAAAGAAACATTTACGCGCGCGGCGCGTGTGTGTAGGTGTCATTGTTTTGCCGTAAAGTATCGGAAAAAATACCCTAGTTCGGTGCACCGGGGCCCAGAACCTGGGCGACTGCAAGCCAATCTTGCCAATGTGCTGGACACCATCTATTCTTTCTAACTCTTGTCACTTCCTCTTTGGTGGTATATACTGCAGTCTTTTTTTTTTTTTTTTTTTTTTTTATAATTCTATCCTGCTTGTTGGTTTCCCAAGGGCCCTGGACATTAAGAAAAAGAAGAAAAGAAGCAATGCAAGCTTTCGGCACGCGCCGCCAAACGGCGGCTCGTTTCCGAATCAACAGGCAGAGAGATAAAGAGACAAGCATAATCGTCCATGTACTGTCAGTATTCTTTTTCTTTTTCTTTTTTGCTTCTTTTCGTCTATTCTTTTTCTTCAGCTGGCCATGCGCCCCAGTCATGCCTCGGCCGACTTTGAACAGAAATCAAAATTCGTGTTCGGTTTATTTGGATGTACAAAAATATATTTACTCTCCTATTTTGCACTCATGCTTCTCCTAGCTTTCAGAATTAACGGCAGGCAAGGTCTTCCCTCTGAGAGTCGCAGGTCCCGCTGCGGAGATTGATACGAATTGTGACAAATAAATGGAAAATTAATAATTAAAGATTAACAGCCTTTTAATATTTTCTCCGATCACCATAGAAATACGGACTAGTCCTCAACGGACGACTAGGGATCCTAAAGAGAGAAACAAAAAGCTTCTTTTACCAACAGACTGACTACACATCATCTAGTCCGTAACACAAACAAAAAGAGGCCATAGAGTGCATGACCGGGCCTTTCGTCCGAAGGGTTGCCATTTCAAGCTTATTGTTATCCCTGTTCAAATGGGATTGTGACATTGGGGCTGGCAAATCTGCCAAGTGAGATTTGACACGGCTGCATGCGCTAGCTTCTTGGTTGAACAAGAAAAGAGTACACTTTTGTACGCGTGGCCAATCTCTTGGCGAGATAGCGTCGAGCCTGTCGGCATTTTCCTTTTTTTTCTCTCTCTCTAAAACGCCCCTCAAGACTAAGGTAGGTAGGTGACCAAGTTAGTGGACTACTACTATGTACGTGGTGTGGTAGTCTTGATTCGTTGCTTTGGTGTAGAGAGAAAAAAGTAGGAGCGATAAAATTCCCCAATTCATCCCCGCGGAGGAGCGTAACAATCGGAGAGGCCGTGCCCTCTGTCCCACAAATTATTGATGAGCCTGTCAGCCGTCAGAAAAAAAGGGGGGCCTAGAGGCAATACTCCCTCCCCCTAGGACCCCCCGCAAGCTTCTTAGATCTGGAGAATCTGGGGAGGGAAAACTGCCCGTCGTTCAGCCCTGGGAAAGACAGACAGCACAAGACAAGATCACACCGTTTAAATCGTTTTGTCCATATTGCTGAGGCCCAAATGTGCTTGTCCAATCAATAAACCCTGCGCAGTCTTCGTTTTCCGTCCCATTCTCAAAAAAAAAAAAAAAAAAAAAAAAAAAAAAAAAAAAAAAAAAAAAAAAACCTGCGTGGCAACTGCATCGAACGCCCGAGTAGTGCGGCACACTATTGAAAAAGCGGATGCGAGGCAGCCCCAAAGGCCTTATTTTTTTTTTTTCTTCCTATTTTCTGTCGCCCCAGTCGTCAGGCGCAAATACGCCCCCCCACACCTCGCCTCTATCTTTCTCCATATCCCCACGTTTTCCAATGCTCCTTTCAGGATACAGCTCACATGACCCCTAATCATGGAGCAGTGGCGGCACATGGTCTCTGGAACTCGTCAATCACGCTCCGGGGCTTGCTGTACTCGAGCGTCGGGACGTATTCGTAAGGGAGGCCAAAGGCTTTGGGTCCTCCGATCTCGAGGCCTCGCTTCGTGGTCCAGACTGGGTGCGGAGCCATGACCATGACTGCTACCTTGAGACCGTACCTGTAATCCTGGACGCCCACGTTCTCGCCGGTAGAGATGTCGAGGATCATGATGAGGTCCGGGACCATGGCAAGGACCTTGTAGACCAGAAAGAGAACCTGGTTAGTATATCATTCCAGAGCGAAAAACCAAGGTAAAAACCACCCGGTCTACAACACACCTTCTCGGTACCATCGGTCTTTCTCCCAACGACGCTGAGATTCTCATTCATAAAAGGCACCTTGACCTCTGTGACCGAACCCGCATCTCCGCCATCATATAGCCCATCATCATCGTCCTCTTCGTCGACCCTTTCGATGGTGACCTGACCGATGCTGTGCGCCGTCGTCGTGATGCGGCTCTCCACCCCGCGCATTTTCCCCTTGAAGAGCACCCGGCAACACCTCGGTCCGCCGCACTCGGCGATGATGGACCGCGCAACGTCGGCAAAGGACCATGCGCCGCGCTGTCGGGACTTGGCCGCCACCACGGCCCGGCCGAGTCGCCACGCCAGGGAAAAGGTGTTGGGTATGCCAAAGTGCTTCATCTCAGCCCCTGTGATGGGATTCCCAGCTGCTCCGCCGGCGGATCTGAGACGAGGGAGAGAAAGGGGTTGAGGCTGGTTAGTTTCCGGGGGTCATTCAGGGATGCTAGAACCAAAAGTAGGCCGCCAACTTGTTCAGCTTGCGCAGCTCGTCTCACACTCACCCCATGGCTATCAACTTATCCCTGATCGCCGCGCTCGCTGTGGCCACGTCTGGCTGCCCGCGTGGTATAACCACATTGTGACCTGTGCCGCTGCAGAGTGTGACGGGCAATAGCTCGTCTATCGAATTGCCCATCACGTACTGCGATACCATCTCGAAGTTGGGGTATGCACGTCCTGCTTGGAGTCAGCAAAGTGTATACCTTTACGACTATATTGCATACATTTACATGTATCCGTTGGAAAATGCATGTATACTCTTCAACTTACCCATTAGATCTCCATCCACGGTAGGTATGTTGTAGTACTTTGAGCTCCCCCAGAGAAGCGTCCCCACGCCGTTGGCGCCACCAATCTCCGTCGCCAGCAGCTTGCTGAAGCGCCCGCCCGTCAGCCTCTCCATTTCCTGCATGGCGTGGTAAACCCCGTCGCCTCCGGGGCGCTCGATCCCCACCGCTGGTGTGCCAACTCCCGCGACGGGGACGAGCAGGTCGTCGTTGCCCAGGCTCGTAGTCTGCACAATTCTGACGTCGTGCCCCTCGTGGAGGAGCTGCCGAAGTTCGAGGTGGTGCGTATAAGTCGACCCGCCGCCTCCGCAGCCGAGGATGTAGCAGCCGATGGCCAAGAAGTGTATATCCGTTTCCGACACCTTCCACTGTCCATCTGGCGTTATTTCAGGCCTGTAACTGCCGGGGTCTGTAAGTGCCTCTTCCGCATCGACCTGTCTATCATCTTCGATATCGCCCGTCCTGGCCAGAGCGGGGCCGCTCGCCTCCTCGTCCACAGCCTTTTCACACTTCTCGGGAGGCGTCCGAAGCATCTCGGCGTAGACCCGCGCATGGTCGGCGGGGAGCGCAACCTCGATCTTGATAACGGTCTGGCCCTCGACGTACGGCACGCCGGCGACCTCCTCGTGCAGGACCGTAACCGGCCCCCGCGCATCGCCGCCCTTGGCGATCGCGTTCTCTACCGCCTTCTTGCTCACTGCCGCTATGCCAGACTCTACATCCGCGCTGTGGATGATGGTCTCGGCGGCACCGTGAACGTTGGCGGTTGCGGCGCCGATGGCGTTAGCCACTGCCGCATGGGGTGGGATCAGGACGTTGCGCACGCCTTGGAGCTCGCGCGGACACAGTATCGAGCCGCCGCCGACGAGTATGACGGTGCAAGGGTCCGGCGAGGATTTGGCGCGGTCGATGGTTGTTTCGATCATCTTTTTGATGCGCGCCTGGGCAGCAGTCACGACGTTCTGGCTGAGGTTAACATCCCGCAAACCTTTAGCTTCGATCCTGGCTCCTGCGGCCACTGCTATATCCGTCGCGGTGGTTTGGTTGCCCCCGAAGCATAGTGCCATGGTCATAAGGTCATGGCCGACGCTCTGCGGTCCAACCGAGACTGAAGTCTGGTCGACGTGGACTAAAGAGCCGCCGCCTAGGCCGAGGCTCTCGACCGACGCCATCTCGAGGTTGACCTTGACGCCGGCGAGGTCGCTGTAGCTCTTTGCCAGGCGCGGGTAGCCGTTCCGGAGGAGGTAGCCGACGTCGGTGGTGGTGCCGCCAATGTCGACGACGACGCTCCCCGCGCGGTCGATAGCCTCGGTGCCGGCGAGGAACGCGGCGCCGCGGATGGAGTTGGTCGCTCCGGAGGAGAATATACGGATGGGTGCCCTCATGGCCTCAGAGAAGGGGAGCAGGTGGCCCGCGTTGGAGGTCAGGTACAGCGGGCAGCTGAGGCCGACGCGGGCCATGGCGCCGATGAAGGCGCGGATGGTGCGGCGGGCGAAGGTGAGGATGGCCGCGTTGAGGATGCTGGCGTTCTCCCGGGCTAGCAGACCGCTGCCTGCTATATCGGCGGAGCAGACGACGTTGGTTTCTTCGCCGAGCTCCTCGATGATGATGTCCTTCACGCGCTTCTCCTGGTGGTGGTTCTCGTCCATGGGAGAGCCGATGCCTACAATGACCACGTTCGTGAGGCCCGCGGCTTTGATGGTAGTGGCCTGCCTGCGCACCTCATGCTCATCGAGGGGTCCGATCAGCGTCCCGTCAATGTTACATCCCCCCGGTATTATGGCCGAGTAGCCATGGATGATTTTTTCCAGCGGCCTAGGCCAGTCTGCGAACGGGGGAGTGCCGGTTGAAAAGTTGTGTGATGCCAGCCGGAGGACGGCGACCTTTTCAACTCTAGACGCATCCCGCTGGATGATGGCGTTGAGGAAGTGTGTGGTGCCGATGGCGACAGCGGCGACTTTGCACAAGGTACTATCGAACCTGCCGGAAGCTTCGGATGCAGGTATTGCTGCTTCAGCCGCTGCCAGGAGGGCTTGCAGGGTCTCTTGGACTCCAAGTGCCACGTTGCTGCTGGTCACAGCCTTGTGCGACGCCAGCACCGCATCGCTGCCAGACTTTGAGAGGTCAAGGAGGACCGAGTCTGTATTGGTGCCTGGTGGGGGAAGGAAGGATGAGGAAGCGTGTTCTGGTCAGTAAGATGTTGGGCTGGAGGGTCTACTCTAATGTAAGCTTGTAAGCAGCCCATTCTACGTAATTCGAAAACCAACTTACCTCCGACATCCACTCCAATCACCAAAGATTCCGAGGCTTCCGGCCCCGATATATCCGTAGCAGCTAGGGTGATATCCATCTAACCTGTTGTGGTCTAGATCTAGACTATCCTTAGAACTAGTATAATCTAAAGCTAACTGTCTCTTCTCATTCAATCCGTGGTTTGTCACCCGGGAAAATCTGCAGTCAAATTCGAGAAGCAAAAAGGCTGCTTGTTGTTGGTTTTTGATTGTTATTTATATTTATTTGTTGCATCTCCAAGATGCTTCCATGTTGTCTTACCAAACAAACCTGTCCAGCTGCACATGCAGCCCCGCATATGGTCTCCAAGATCTGCAGGCCCATTCAATATGCGGAGACAGATCCCCTCGATGTTTATCTTATCCAAGCTCTGCTGTATCTTTGTAGATGTGTGTTATTGCTATATCATGGGGTGAGATATGAGATAGGCAACGTCATCCGTCATACCGAATTGCAAATAAGAGTCCATTTGCAAACCCATGGTTAAAAATCGCTGTACTGCGGTATGCTTTTCTATTGTTAGCTTCGTAAGAATTGGTTTTCTTTTCTGTTCTATCTAGGGTTGAGCTACTAAGAACTTTGTTTTAGAGAATTTTGAGGTTATCATTGTATCTAACACGCTAAACCGGCCTTTGCGCCGTCTCACCATCCCAAGTTCTTGCCTTGCATAAAAGAAACACAGAACATACTTTAATTTTGACAATATAGTTGATCATGCGGATGCACTTCTCTCTAGGCTGATTCGGCCTTGACTATGCACACGGTGTATACCAGGCAATGGACCTGGTTCCGGCCCAATTCAACTTGCACTGCCATCTTCAGAAGACCAGGAGTTGTCTTTATGAATACTGATTCTAATTCAAAATGTACAGTTTGCGAGTCGTGTCTGGCTGACCGTTACAGCAGCTGTCGATACCCGCTCTCCGCTATAGGGATAGCGGGACGAACGCAATCTTCAGTCGATGTTTTAAGGATGATCTCAGGCACGTCCTAAAAATAAGAAACACGCTCGTAGCTCGGCCACAACGAGGACAGCGAGGCAAGCTAATGGGATCCAATAACTCAGTCCAGGGGTTTCCAGTGGTCGGATATTGTGAATCCGTGTCAGCTGTCGTTTGGTCCGGGACATAGGATGTTGGGGCAGTTCTCTCTTTTTTTTTTCTTTTTTCTGATTATTTTTTTTTTTCGATTTTTCTTGCCCTATCAGTGTTGATGCACGTCGCCGCAGCGAGTGAATAAGCAGTAAGGTGAGGCTAGCGCATGCTCAACGGTCTCTATTTTCCAGGGTGAACGCATGCACGAAGTATGTATGTAGGGACCCTATGCACTTGTTCACCCTACTTGGCTCAGAGGCACTAAGTAATTATACCGCCGCTATATCTCAAATTGTGATGGCGCCCCCCTTGAAATATGGAACCGCAGAACAGATGATGAGACTAGAACTAGATAGTAACATTTCGTAAGTAGCTGAGAAGAGTAAATATTGATTGGGTTTGCTACATCCGTCGATATACCACATGTTCCAAGATTCGCTCGAGGTACCTTTTATGGCTTAAAGCATCTGGCAACACCCCTGCAACTCGAAAAGTCATGGCGAACTCTGCTCGGCCGTTTTGTGGTTGCGATTTGTTGCTTTGCCAATAACCAACAAAACAACACTAGTAAGTTGAAAATGCTTGATAATGAGGAAACAATCATTTCTCCGGTCCAGATCCAATATTAGTGATGGTCTGGCCCATCACATACTTTTTAAAGGCTCCAGAACACGAGGTGGCCATGACGTACCTTGCGAGTTTGCTGAACAAAAAAAAAATGTATTTCAAAGGTACTTCGTAAAAAAAAAAAAAAAAATGCAAGTCAACCTCTTATTTCGTCGAGCGCATGACACTTTGGAAGAATGATTAGGTCATATTATCCCGTCGCCAAAATATCGTGGACTGACAGGAACACCACCATCTTCCGGAACATGGAGCAATCGCATCGCTCCTCTGGGTGGCAGTACCGGCGAGGCATACAGGGACCTCCTGTCTGGTGCCAGAACCATCTCAACATCGTCTCGTGTCTGGCGACCAATTACAAAACCATGGAACCTGCGTTGTGTGCCGCATTCCTGCAGAGGTCTGAACTTTACCATTATTCTATTCGCTCCTCACTGACTCCCAAAGTTTTCACGCAGGAACCAAACAGAGTGAAGGAAAAATAAACTAGCAGAGCTTATTTCGATCGGCACTACCTCGCCGCCCGTACTCTTTCGTACATGGGGAAGAAAGTCCAACAAGTCCCGAGCAAGGGAGAAGGCTGGTTTGTGAGCTCCGGGGTGTGGACCATGGGGTTCCGTCTTGTTCCGTCCAAGGACCATGATTGAAAATGAGGGTAAAGAACAACAGATGACGGTGGAACTGGCCTACAGGTGGCGTGGGGGAAAGTATGATAAAAAGTCGGTTGTTGCACTCTCTACAGACCCTTGGGTTGTTGTTTATTTATATGTTAGACCTCCCGAGGAACTTTTTCCGTAATTTCAACCCCCCCTTCGTTAGAGTCCACGAGCTGTGTAGCGAAACATTGATCCGGTCTCGCACTACCAGGCTCAATCATTCGGGAATACCAGCCATGACCACAATGATCTTCTCATATCTCAGTATCCTGGCGGCAGCTGGCAGTGCGCTAGCTGTCACACCGCAGGGTTTCTCTCCAGGCGTCCAGGCTCCTCTGTTCGTGTTGTATTCTGACAGCGTCGCCGCCCTCAACGGTGCCACCATGTCCAAGATGACGACGTCAAAGGAGCCTTTTGTCGGCACGGAACAGAAGTTGACGGGCAAGTCGTACGCCATCATGATGGTCGACATGGACATTCCAACGTCGCAGCCGCCCAAGACCAGGAGTCTGCTGCACTGGATGCAGACCGATCTCGTGCCCGTAGACAAGCCCGTCACTGTCAACACGACGGTGGGGACGACGACGGTCTACCCGGTATCGAATCTCAAGCGTGTGGTCGCAGCAGCTCCCTACATTGGACCGGACCCGCCAGCCCGCGTGCCGCTCAACCACCGGTACACCCAGGTCTTGGTCGACACCAGCAACGTCGGCCAGGAGCAGATGCGGATCCTGTCCAAGGCCGCGACGAAGCGGGAGGACTTCAATGTGGCCGAGGTCCTCTCAGCCGCCAACATCCCTACCGACAAGATTGTGGCCGGGAACTTCTTCCAGGTAAGATGGCTCGCTTGCATGATCCAGACTCGGAACCGGGTGCCGATGACCCAAATCCGGAAACAAGCTCGATTACTGACCCTTTTGATGGCTCATAGGTTACGAACCCAGGACCAGCACAGACGGGCAACTACCCTAGCACCCCGAAGCCGGCGCCAGGATCGTGTCCGTCCGCGCCATCGCCATCAAACGGAACCAGGCCTATGCCACAGCCCGCACCACAACCTAAGCCTCAGCCAATGCCCCAGCCCGCCGCCCCGGCGCCCATGCCTGGCATGAGGCCCAACTCCACCAGAACCAACACCACAATGCCAAGGCCCGCCGCACCCGGTAACGGAACCAGCCCGGCGATGCCAAGACCAGCACCCGGCAACAGCACCAACCCGGCGATGCCAAGACCAGCACCCGGCAACAGCACCAACCCGGCAGCGCCTAAACCACTGCCAGCACCTAGTGGACCCGGCCAGATGATGCCCAAGCCTGCACCCGGAAATGGCACCAACCCCGCGATGCCCAAGCCCGGACCCGGCAGCCCGGGGACTCCCAAGTCACCAGGAACCAACGGCACCAGGCCCATGCCGGGTCTGGGAAGCAACGGCACGATGCCCAGGCCTGGCATGAGCCCACAACCTGGCCTCCCGCCGGTGAACGCCAAGGCGAGCTCACTGAGTTCGGCTGTTTCGGTTCTGCTGGCTTCGGTAGCTTTCTGCATCTTGTTGTAAAGGGTCCCAATTCTGCATTTCCAAATCAAACATTCCTTAAGTGGGTTTTTAGTAGCGAGGCAAACTGTTTTTTTTTTCTTTTTTTTCTTCTTGTCTATATCGTATACTGCAGGGATTTGCCGGCGATGTCGGGCTGTCAACCATTTTGTTCGAAATCAGATCCAGGCCGATTAAAGTGTCAGCGGGATTATAAAAGGCCAGCGGCAAACCGTATGTTTTGTTGAATAGTGCTATATAGCCAAATGATCATGATGACTGTTTACATGTTTTGTTAATTGCCGTCGTGATCAATTCCATACACGTGGGAATGTCGTTCTCTGCACATGTTGTATCGTACCACAACAAAACGCCCAGGTTTCTAACTTGATGACCCCCACCCACTCGACTTTGCTGGTTGGCTGATCGATTAATGATTTAATTAAATACGGTGACTTGCGTAATCGGTCCCGCATGGCTTTGTGGCTGAATTGCTCGCATTGTCGTTTAACAACTGTACAAAGTACAGCACAACAAACAACCTTTCCCAAAGGCCCGGACCGACGCCACACACTGTCGGTAAAGCATGCGGCTCAAGCTCGGGGGCGGCGTTTGCCAAAAAGGCGAACCAAGGAAGCTTGGGCAAGGCAGGAAGGAAAGGGCTTTGAAGGGGTCCAGCCAGGGTTTTTGCTAAAAATGGAGAGCGGATACCATGATGACGACGCCCCCCGCCCCAGCTACTTACTACTGTTTTTTTTTTTTTACTCCAAATGTCTTGGGGACTGCGTCAGCCAACAAGAAAAAACCAATGCCTTGTCAACATTGATAAGCGATTCATAGTGGGCGGCAGCCACAAGAAACTTCCAAGAAAAAAAAAAAAAAACACATTGCCATTACTGTTGAGTGGAGGCTCCTCTTTGAGCGCTCATTAAATGAGAAGGCAAGAAAAAAAAAACATCTGACTGCCTAGAAAACGCCCAGGCTGGCGCCAACGAAGCCTTGCTTGCATCCCCACACAAGCGTGTGCAAAAGCTAGAAAGTCAAGACTGTACTATGGGGAATTTGTTTTCTCTTTCCTCTTTTCCCAATCTTCTTGTTTTCAACGCCATCAGATTCGTTTTCTTTCGGACCTGACGTCTTTTGCGTGTCATCTGTCTTCAGCAGTTAAGTTTTTTTTGTCGATTTTTAACTATTATCTTTCTAATCTAGCTCAAACCTTACACACAGCAAAAGCGTCTTTTTTTTTTCAATTCCGTGCTGTCTTTGTTTAACTTGGATATCGAATTGCCTGTGGCATTTATCCGCCTGACCTTACTGGTGCACCTTTATTTACCTTGCTTCACCTTGCCCTTTCCCAATAAACCTCTCATTTATTGGGCTTCCCCCGCATCCCTCTACGGGCCACCACCCCAAAAAAGCTATCCTTAATGGGTTGGGAACCCCCCAAGCTCCAATTCGACGACACCGATGAAGTGTTTCCCCCACCTCCGGATTGGAAACCTCGCCGCATTGATCAAGATGCAATAACATACCGTGATAAATATGTCGTGGTATACGATTACAGTGAACTTGGTGCGCCTTCCTTCTTTCCTTCTTTTCTTCAGCCTAAATCTATTTGGTGTTCTGATACTTGCAAACTTTGGGTGGCGCGTCATGGCTTGTGCTAGTTCTAGAACGTAACTGACATGGAGACCTTTTTTTGCTCTCCCCTACCTCTTGATTGTAGACCAGGACAAAGCTATCCAGGAGCTCGGAGAGCTTATCCGCGACCTCGATTCCGTTGGTCTTCACACCGAAGTTCGCGCCGGCCACGAGCAGACCATTCTTATATTCGTCAAAGCTCCCAGGGAGGTCCTCGGGAACTATGTCTACAAGTCAAGGTGCGTACTATACGGGCAAACCACCCACGGCATTCTGATATTTTTGTCCCTTAAGACACATTGCTGATCGATGCTGGAGCTTAAAATCAACAGGGTAAAAGATTGGCTCTATGGAGTTTCCAGCGAGCGCCCGGCGGTCGGGCCCAAGAACCAGATCGTCGATGGCGCTTTCGAGGCCGAGGACCTCCTGTCCATGTTCCACCTGGTCAGCTGGAGTAAAAGCCTAGGTGGCGCAGGCATCACGCCAGGCCTCGGCAAATGGGAGAGAGTCAAGTCGATTTTCCCTCTACACAACGAAAGGGTCAACCAGGGGCTGCTCATCGACCTGAGCAAGCGCATTTTCCTGACCAGGACCGACCTGGACCGCATTCGGAACCTGTTCGGCGCAAAGGTGGCCATGTACTTTGCCTTTTTGCAGACGTACATTGTCTTCCTCTTCTTCCCCGCCGTCGCCGGCTTCCTGGCCTGGGCGGTGCTGCCAAAGTACTCTCTGGGCTTTGCTCTGCTCATCGAGCTCTGGTGCATCACCTTCCTCGAGTACTGGAAGCTGCAAGAGGTGGATCTCAGCATTAGATGGACCGTCAGGGGTACCGGCGAACTCAAGGTTAACCGGCCAAAGTTCCAGCCTGACAAGATCACCCGGGACGAAACCGGCGAGCTGGTGCACCACTATTCGAAGTGGAAACAGGTCGTGTGGCAGATTCCGCAGATTCCTTTCTTCATTGCATCTCTCGTCAGCTTGGGAGGCATTATTGTTTTGGTGTTTGCGCTCGAGGTTCTGATATCGGAGGCGTACGAGGGTCCATATAAATACTATCTGGTAAGTATTAGTTGAGTATCTCACAGGGACGAATCTGTTGGGCTAACATACATTAGGAATACCTCCCTACCGTTCTCCTTGCTGTCCTTCTGCCCCGTATCTCAGGCTTCTTAGAGGGTGTCACGACAACTCTCACTGAATGGGAGAACCACCGAACTGCAGACACGTACGAAATGTCTCAGACGCAGAAGCTTTTCGTGCTCAACTTCATCATCAGCTACCTGCCCATTTTCTTGGTTGCTTTCGTATATGTACCTTTCGGGGACGTTATTGTCCCCCAGCTCGAGGCCCTGGTTCACCGCTTCGTTTCAGCCAGCCACCTGACATCGGCTTTCCACTCGGACCCGGATAAGCTCCGTAACGAGGTCATCGCGCTCACAGTGACTGGCCAAATCACCGGGGCGGGCGAGGAGCTCATCCTGCCGTACATCATGCACAAGGCACGAAGCTGGTACAGGGACTGGCGGTCCGCGCGCATCTCGCGAACCAAGACGATCGACTTCAAGACCATCATGGCGGACGACCCGGCCGAGACGGACTTTTTACGCCGGGCGCGCAACGAGGCCGACCTCGAGACCTACGATGTACAGGCCGACTACCTCGAGATGATCCTGCAGTTTGGGTATCTGGCCTTGTTCTCGCCCGTGTGGCCCCTGGTCCCCATCGGATTCCTGGTCAACAACTGGTTCGAACTGCGGTCCGACTTTATCAAGATCTGCCACGGCTCGCAGCGACCCGACCCGGTCCGCGCCGACTCGATCGGGCCCTGGATTGAAAGTCTCGAGTTCCTCACCTGGGCCGGCAGCATCTCGACGGCGGCCATCGTGCACATCTTTGGCGACCGCGACACGTGGGGCGGCCACCTGCTGCACCGGGGCGAGTGGTGGTCCCTCCCTCTGACGGTGTTTGTGAGCGAGCACGTCTACCTGCTCTCGCGGGCCTTGGTGCGCAACGTGCTGAACCGCATCGGGTCGGAGCAGATCCGCCGCGAGCGCCGGGAGCGCTACGTCATGCGCAAGCAGTTCCTTGCCGAGCTCGAGGCCAACAACAAGACCGGTACCGGGCTGGACGTCAAGGAGCGCGAGCGCCGCAAGTCGGTGCGCGTCACCGGCGCAGACCTCTTCTGGACCAAGCAGGTCGACGCCGAGCTCAGCTTGGAGGCCGGAGCAAACATCATTCGGACCATCAAGGCCGACGCCGAGCATCCCTCGGATTTCGAGGTCAAGGAGGAGTGACTGTTCGACAGGCCAAATTTGCAGTGGTGGAATGGTTGTAAAATCTTCATTATAGAATGTTGAAAGAGAAGATCGACGAGGAGAAAGAATGATATAGTATCCAAAATACCGATGTATATGGTGCAGCGGGATAGCACTGGGGTCAAACTGGTTATAAGGCATCGCGGATTCCCCTGGATTAAATGAACGATTTTTATTTGTTTTTCATCTTTTTCTTTGTCACAATGCAACTGAACTGTACAATCAGTATCAATAGCATACTTGAAGCTCGGATTGATTAATATGGCAGGGCAACCGAGCTTCAGTATATAAAAAAACAAGAACCCAATTTGCGGTACTGGCATTATCCTCAATCTTGTATGAATATTTATGAAATAGTTCAACATAATACATACACCCAAAAACATACACCGACCTGCATCGACGCAAGAAATCTCAGAAACCCAAAAGTACCAGTCAAGAAAATAGTGTACACATTTTTGTGTTTCATAAAAACAAGACTTTGTCTCAAAATCACCAGCCAACCTACAAATACCTCACACCTACAACAGCCACCACGCTACCAACACCCACGGCAGTGGCATACCAGAGACCGCTGCGCCCAGCGACGCGGCGCTGATCCTCCATGGTCTCGCCCTTTTTGAAGCCCAGCGAGTTCTTGACGGCCATCTTGCCGGCGTGGGCCATGTCGAACGGCGGATACATGAAGCCGATGAGCTTGTCGAGCCAGGACGGGGTCTGGACGACGGGGCGGTGGTGCACGAAGCTGTCGACGCCGTGGCGGCCGTGGTAGGCGCCGTGGCCCGAGTCGCCGACGCCGCCGAACGGGGCGTCGCCGATCCCAGCGTGCACCATGACGTTGTTGACCGTCACGCCGCCCGAGAGGGTGCGGTCGAGCACGTGCTCGACAAAGGCGTCGTCGCGCGCAAAGATGTACAGCGCCAGCGGCGACGGCCCGGCGTCGATGGCCCGGATCGCCTCCTCGGGCGTGGCCACGACGACGGGCAGGATGGGGCCGAACAGCTCCTCGGACAGCAGCGGGTCCGCCATGGTGACGTTGCGGACGACGGTCGGCTGCATGTAGCAGGTCTCGCGGTCGCGCGCGCCGCCGTGCGCGACCTTGCCCGAGGTGGCGTCGAGGAGGCCGCAGAGGCGGTCAAAGTTGCGGTCGTTGACGATGCGGCACAGGTGGTCCTTGGCGTCGCCCTCGACGAACTTGGCGGACCAGTACGAGACGCGCTCGATGAAGTCTTCGGCCACCGCGGGGTCGACAAAGACGTGGTTGACCGAGAGGCAGACCTGGCCGGCGTTTTGGAACTTTGAGTAGGCGATGCGCCGCGCAGAGTAGTCAATGTCGGCCGTCTTGTGCACGATGGCCGGGTCCTGGCCGCCGAGCTCCAGTACCGTCGGGGTCAGGTGCTTGGCGGCGGCTGCGGCCACGACGCGGCCGATCTTGGTGGATCCCGTGAAGAAGATGTGGTTGAAGCGCTTCTCGAGCATGTAGGCCGTCTCGGCCGGCCCGCCCGTGACGACGCGGATGGCGCGTGGGTCTAGATACTTGGGCACGAGCTCCTGCAGAAGCCGCTCGCAGTGGGCGCTTAAATCCGACGGTTTAAGCAGCACACAGCAGCCGGCGGCGATGGCAGAGATGACGGGCTGGAGCAAAAGCATCAGTGGATAGTTCCAAGCACCTATGATGAAGGCGACCCCGAGTGGATCCTTGCGAACGCGCGCCTTCAAGAGCTTCGACCCAAAGGGGATCCCCGTGTTGATGGGCTGTGTGGATGTCCAGTCCTCGAGGTTTTTCAAGTGAGAAATGATGTCGGATTTTACAGCTCTGATGTCTGTAAACAAACTCTCAAATTGGTGCCGGTTGAGATCTGCCTTGAGGGCGTCGAATATGCGATCCGTGTTTTCGTCCATCATCCACCACATCTGCTTGAGCTGCCATCTTCGCCACGCCAAATCTTTGGTGAGGCCAGTACGGAAAGTTGCGTGCAGTGTGCTGTGAGCATCGTCCACTTCGGCTTGAGTGGAATAAGTTGTTTGGATGGGGGTGGTGCCGGCCAATGTGGTAGTTGTGGATGTCATTTTAACCCCTTTCTTTTTCTTCTTAATGTTTCGATCTCTGTTATCGCCCTTGATGAAGATGGTAGCGAAAGGCGACAAGATGTGGGAGTACAATGGTAATTGTTGTCTTTCTTTTCGTTCTTCTTTCAACAAAAGAATCCCTGTCTATCAATCATTTCGCAGTGTAGAAGATAGTTCCGGTAACAAAAGGAATATCTCACGCAGCGGGCCAAATCAGAGCCCGACGGGTTGCTGTGTGTGGCCTTTAGAGTCTAATGAACCTAGATAGTGTGGAAGTTGCACCTTCATCCCTGCTGCACTGGGAAGATGCAATATCGTCTAGATTCAACCCAAGTCCAGGCTGAAATTTCCAATTTTTAGAACAAGACCTGTACAGTATGATTTAAATGTTCAGAGTTAAAAAAAAATGTTCACTAGGGGAGGACCATCAAATATTAGTTTTCGGGGTCTCGGACTTTCATACTCGATATTTCAGCTGAACAGTTCAGTCACCGTCAATGTGGCGTGTTGCTTTCCGTTTGTTACAAGACGAACAACTCACGAGCTGATGAGTTGACAAGGCAAACTTGGGTCGAGAAAGGGAAATAAAATTCATTATAAGTCGCTAGTCCAAACACCCCCCAATAAATGCTCCAAAATATCAAAATGATGAGACCGACAGTCTTCATCACCTACGACCACCTATTTGGCCGATGTATTCAAACGAAAACGGATCCGCTTCGGTCCATTTCAATGCGTGAATGGCTGGAGTCCCTCCATCTGATGTGAGCTCGACACCGTATAGGCGCCGGTCTCGATCAAGGGCCAGAGCGGAGAACTTTAGTTGCGACGGCCCGCCCAGGAAACGTGCTCTTCGGTTGCGTGTCCAGGTCACCTGGTCCCACATGTGGCAGTAGAGAGTACCGTCGGCGTCGTTCTGCAATAACAGCATTCGTTTCGATTGCTTAAATGATGTGCTTGCTATCTTGGGGGCGCTGATGTCTGCACTATTCTCTACAACTCGTTGTCCTGTGCAGACGAGACTTTCATGTTAGCATCTTGAACAACAAATGGTAGAACAGGATTCGTGGGAAGACGAAAAAGGATATCGGCATACCTGGCTCCCACTGCTTATTTCTATTAAATTTGTATTCGGAAAGGGTCCCTTGGTTGTCATAATACAGCCGCAACTCACTAGGCTCAATCCGAGACTCGGAAAACTCGGACATGGTGACCGCTGAACGAGAAAGGGTATCTGATCCGAAAGAAGTCATTTTGGTCCAGTCGCTCGAGTTGAGCATCTTGATGGTCCTCTCCGTGTTTTGATATGTTACGTAAATATAATCGGTGCAGGACGGTAACTGATCGCAGCGATGCCATACAGCACCGATCTGCGTCGTCTTGCCCGCTTCTCTGCTGGGCTCGTTCGGCCTGTTTGGTAGGTCCCCGCGCTCCCACTTCTGGTATCCGGCGTCTGTGGTCTTGATCTCCTGGATCTGAAACGAGTCTCCGTCGACGTAATACACACGAACCTCAAAGTTGTACCATGGAGGTCCACTGGCAACTGCGGCCAAAGGAGAGCCGCGCTTGACATTGATTGGTTTACCAGCGTCTTCCAAGAACTTGGAAATGTTGTAAGTCTTCCAAGATTGCTCGTCCTCTTGTACCGACAGCTGAATGCCCTGATTGGTGTCCTGAGTAAAGACTCCATGTCTGACCTCTCCAGATGGCTGCGTCCAGTTGACAGCAGATATATCCGAGTCTGACCGCAAGGCCAACCCCGGATTGATCGCGCCCTGTTCAGCAACTGGGCTCTGCTGGCTAGCCCGTCGCTTGGCGTCACTGCTGAGTACGCCACCCACAACTGCCGCAATGACTATGATTGCCGTGAGCACACAGCCAACTATTATCCAAAACAACTTGGCAGGGAATCCACATATGGTCTCCCGCTTCCACCACGGCTTCACTATTTGACCGCCTCCAGGATACGGGTTGCCTATCCTAGACAATTGTGAGCCGAATTGTGACCTCGAAGGCGCGTTATACTGTGCTTGATAGCAAGATTTGGAATATTCGCCTGGCGGCGGGCCATAATATTCATCGGGTTCGGGGAGATGCGTCACGGGCTCATTTTGCGGCGATGCATGGTATGTTGCTGGAGATGAGTAAAGGGGGAGGAATGGTGTTTTTGCCGAATTGTTCGGGTCGTATTCGCCGTTTGCGGTCCAGTACTCGGCGTATGGATCGACGGTCCCCTTTCGACTGCTCGGCGCCAAACTTGGCGCTACCGTCGAGGAGACGACCGCAGATGCTCCCATGACGGAGGGTGAGGTCGTCGTGCTCCCACCGACCGTGGTTCCTTCTGGCAGCACTTGCGGAAACGCCAACCCACTGACCTCGGCATACCTTTCGGGCTCGTGGACTGAGTATGGCGTATTTTGGTGGGCAGTCTTGTTAAACAACATTTGATGGGTCCCAAGGAATTTGACGTTGAACTCGTCCTCGGGTGGCGGTCTCCCTAGTGACGCCGGCGCCGCCGACGAGGGGCCGGCGGCGGCGGCGGCGGCGGCTGCGGAAGTTGTTTCTGCGGGGAAGAAAGGGCCATGGTGATGAAATTCGACCCGGTCGGTCGCCGACGGAATGTGGGTTGTTGATGATTGGCGACGCCCATCCGAGCTGGATGGTTGTTCCATTACTACGCAACGGGCGCGGACGACGCGCCCATCAAACTCGCGGCTGCGCTAGTACAACCTGGATGGACACTGCAGCACGCACCCTTCGCAGAAAGAAACTGCTTTTGGCTGCCTGCCCCTTGTTGCGGGCTATGAATGCATCTGGGTGGGTTTGTATAGAAAAAATTTGGTAATCTCGACAAATGGTATACCAAACAAAAGAATTCGGTGTAGCGTCGATTGTCCGGATAGATTTGCTGTCGTCCACCACCGCGAAACCCAACTTGGCGTTTCTAGAGTTCCAAGTGCTTGCACCCAGCTGCTTTGCACAAAGAAAGAGAGAGCCTGTCCTCCTCCATGTCAGCAGGGAGGCAATGTGCCTGCCCCGGAAACTTGGCCCGGGGGGTTCAGAAAACTGCTTTGCTTCCACACAAACCCACGACACAAAGTGAGATTGGCGTGGGTGCGATGGCCCACAACTTGGGGGCGAGGTCACAGAACCGACCAGTCATATGAGCCGCCGAGGCAGGGCAGTGTGGTTCCTACGAGTCTTGGTAGGATTTGATGGTCGCCGGGTCTGGTCGTTTTGGTCTCCACTGTAAGGATTCTGTGTCACCTTGGCGCTCGCAAAGCGGCCCGCTGCCCTCCATCGTTGACTTTGAGTACTGTAGGTTAGGTTAGGTAGTAATTATGCATTGCGTCAAAAAGGTTCATGAACGTAGGAGTTTTAACGTTAATGAAGTTAACCTTTTCTTGACCAACAGAGACATACAAAACCTAGGTGATACAGATACCAGTCCAGAGAAGCTATTTAAAGTGAAATATGTTAGCAACATGAGGGTGGCCATGTTATCTTCAGTGGTAAGGAAACAAGCCATTTTAGACCGGTACTATAAATAGCCAAGACCCCTAGCAGCGACCCATACACAGAGATAGTGTATGTAATGTACTTCAAATTGCCAGCCTTATCGGCATATGTAAACACAAACTACTGCTGTTACTGCAGACTTACAAATCTAAAGATTTATAAGATTTGAACATTCTAAACCATTTGTCATAAAGAAGTAGAAGTCATAGAACCGGTCTTTGCATTCGTGGTGTTTTAGCTTGCGCCATCCGGCCCCTTGTGCTACGGTTGCAGAACTGCAGCTAATAAAGGGTGGAGTCAACTCGACTGGCTGGACCGACCTACACAACACTGAACCCTAACCCGCGCCAGATCGTTACCGAACTCTTCGGTCAAGGAAGGTAAGCTGTCCGTTACAATCGCCATCTCACTCCTTCTCTTTGCAGCGTCAGTGGTGTAATGGTTAGCATCTAAGCTTCCCACTTCGGTGGCTGTGGTCCGTCACAGACAATGCTTAGGACCCTGGTTCGATTCCTGGCTGACGCAGCGCATACTATCGTTTTGCTATAGTTGATTTATATTTTGCTGTTCTCGTCTACACCTTTTACATGGATTGATCGTGAACGAGACAATTGGACAGGCAGAGCATTCCTGCACCGTAGACTAGCGTCCGGGTCGGTCGCGCTACGCCGAAGGGATGGTGAGTGGCGGATGATCAGGGATTCCTTAACCTGGAATGTCCGATAAGATAAGAGAATAAAGTCCAAAAAACTGTGGGTCCCCATCCCATAGATCATGGCATCGCGTACCCGCGCCTCTCTTCGTCAACCTCACCTCGATGCGCAAAAACGCTCCGACAGCTCATCGTTTGCCGCCGCAAATCCTGTCGTAAATGAACAATCAGTCCCTACTTTCCTCCGGCTCTCTTTAGCCTTCAGGTTCTACAAAAATGCCGCCCAAGTTCACAGCGAATCCTCAGAAGCCCTCGCGGTATCGCGCCGGCAAGCCCACCCAGCCAGAATCATCATCATCCGAGTCCGACAGCGATGATGAGCAGCCAAGGGAGAAAGCAGCCAAGAAGGCGCCAGAGCCTGCAGCTGCGGCGCGTAAGCCCACCGGTGCGGGCAAGATCATCAGCACGGGTTTGGCCAACAAGTCAGTCGTACCATCGGTCAAGCCCCCGGCTGGGGTAGACGCAGCCGCCCGAGCCCGCGCCGATGCGGAGCGCAAGGCAAAGGAGGACGGGTTCGTCACCGAGAGCGAGGAGAGCGGCAGCCAGGAGTCTGACGAGGAAGGCTCAGACGATGAAAGTGGAAGCAGCAGCAGCGAAGACGAGGCGCCGCGGCGCAGGTTGATGATGCGCCCAAAGTTCATCCCCAAATCCCAACGCAACGCGGCACAGGATGCATCTTCGGGCGGAGACAAACGCGACGAGGAGGTAGACGCGGCAGCCCGCCAGGCAGCTCTGGACGCCGCGATCGAAGAACAGGTCCGCAAGGACGCCGCGGCCAAGGCGGCCGGCCGAAAACACTGGGAGGATGACTCGGATGCCGAGCCCGGATCCGACTTTGTGGACGACACGGATGATATCGACCCGGAGGCCGAGTACGCGGCGTGGAAGGTTCGCGAGCTCAAGCGGCTCAAGCGCGAGAGGGAGGCTATCGAAGAGCGGGAGCGCGAGGTTCAGGAGAAGGAACGGCGTATGGCGTTAACCGAGGAGGAGAGACGAGCCGAGGACGAAGCCAAGATCGCCAAGCAGCGTGAGGAGCAGGCCAACAGGGGGAAGATGGGCTACATGCAAAAATACTTCCACAAGGGCGCCTTCTTCGCCGACGATGCAGCCAGAGAGGGCCTCAACAAGAGAGATCTTGCGGGTGTAAGGTTCCAGGACGACGTCAAAAACCGAGAGCTGTTACCGCAGGCGCTCCAGATGCGTGACATGACCAAGTTGGGCAAGAAAGGCGCCACCAGGTACAAGGATCTCCGATCTGAAGATACAGGGCGTTGGGGCGATAGTGGAGGAAAGGATCGATACGGTAGAGGGCTCGGAGACCGCTTTGACGGAGACGAACGGTTCAGACCAGATCATGACAATGGCGGTGGCTACGGCCCGGATGGCGCCAAAGGTGCCAATGCAATCCCCTTAGGGGAACGGAAGGACGACGGTCGCAGGGACAGATATCAGCAATCTCGCCGTGATGATAGCAGGGATAGAAACAGCAAGAGTTACAGGACCCGGTCAAGATCGAGGTCACCAAGGCGGCAGGACAGGCGGGACTACGATAGAGATCGACGTACTTCAAGATCCCCCAGGCGTGATCGGAGAGATTACAGCAGGGAACGCAGGAAGCGGTCTACATCTCGAGGTGGCAGAGATGGGGACCATGGTGATAAGCGGCGAAAGATAGACACAAGATAACAAGCATCTATGAAGCGATTTCCGCTTGTAAATAATCCCAGCTAATCACATATTGGTTGGTGTTCGTGCTATTGAAGTACGGACCGATGATTTGTGCATATAATTGATGCATCACGGCTTTGATAGCTAAGAAACCCCAAATCCAAACTATGAATTACACTGCGCATCCCACTCGGTCGGGGACATGGATTTCAAGATGTATCGTGTTGTTTATTGCCTTGTAGTCTAGGAGATTATGCAGGGCCTGTGAGAAAGAATTAAAGAACAAACTGGAAGTGTTGTTTAGCTAGTTCAGTTTTCAGAATACTTCAGATTATCATTTCAAGTCAAGAGTGGAAAATAATAGTGCTATCAATCGTCTCAATGAATTAGACTAAGTAATCTGCCTAAAGGGTATTGTGTCGACGAAGTGAAATCCCAAATTAAAAAACCGTATCATGATGTCCCTGCCTCAAATGTCCGAAACGCCGTCTGAACTTGTCATGAGAAGAAAGCTGCGTCCCGTTCGTGGAAGCGATGAGGATGCATGGTGAACTGCTTAGTGCTTGGCAGCCTCCTTGTTGGCGGTGGCCGAAGCATCGTGCTTGTGCTCGTTGCCCTTGTCCTTGAGGGCGTCAATGCCGGCCTCGGCACTGTTAAATATTAAAGGTCAGTATGATGCTCTCTGGCTCCAAAGTAATATCAAAGAGCTCAACTTACCGAGTTCCAAGGCTGGCGTTGTTGTCCTTGGCGACCTCCTTGTTGGCCTCCTTGGAAGCACCCGAGGTGGCGCTCTGAACGGTCTCAGAGACGTAGTTGGCGGCTAGAGGATGTCAGCGAATGTGTCTAGAGGTGGGTGGATTGCCTTGCAGACAAGCTGAGGCTGAGAGGGAAGTGAGGCTTACCGTTCTTGACGGTGTCCATATTGATTGATTTGAAGAAGACGAAAAGTCTTGGTGATTGTTTGTGATTGTTTGTGGTGGTAGATGTTGGAAGTTGAGTGTTGTGGTGGATGATTGAGAGAAGAAAAGATGCTGGTTGAAGGTGGGAGAGGTGATGTTTAAATATCCATGAAAACGTGACAGATTGCTCAGATTCAACTTGTGGTTCTTGCCTCGCTAGCTATTCTGCTTGGCTCGTTGTTTGCCTGTCAAAGGAAGGTACGTTTGTCGGTGCCTCACTTTGGTATGGCGAACGCATGTGAAGCGCCTGGATCTGACGTCATGGATATTCACCTCTTACAGCACGTCCCACTGGAAAGGAAGGCAGGCAGTCACGAGAGCAATGGCCTCTCGGCGGCTTGGTGGGGATTGCTCACAGACTGCCGCTCCTTTCTTCCTAATTAGGGTCATGTCTCAATCCTCTCAATCATCGTGATTGGTTATTGTGGTTGTCAGTTAGTTGGGGTTGGAGGACCGTTCATCCCAAGCAAAAGAAAAAATGACATCACAGGCACGCAAAGGCAATTCCCGCCCGGGCGCTGGGATGGAGCTACTAAGCTGCTAAGAACATCAGCCACTTGAAACTACCCACTTTCTCAAAAAACATGCAAACGATCGCGATCTGATGAGCTTCGTTTGACATCGTCTTTGATATTCAGACATCAAAGACCGGATTGAGGCGCTAGGCAATTGGCGGTGAATTTACTGGTAGGAAGACCTTCCCGCTGCATAGTAAAGTTTTGGAAGTTCAGACGGGCTCCCGCCGTTGGGTGTTTAGCTTCTGTCAAGCGCCTCCCCCGGTACCTGCTTACTTTTGACTCAGGTCTAGATTCAATTCTTTGTACGTAGTAGTATCTAATACTGGTACGTAGTATGTATGCATGCAGGCGAGCTCAGACACTAGATTGCTTGCAGCAATGGCTCAAGTCCCGCCCTACTGGCGCCCAACCCATCTACGGATACAGCTCACAGCCCTGTCTGTCAGGGGCAGGTAGCTCCACAACAGTAGCTGTGGATGTGGATGTCAACAATCTTCCCGAAGCCACCAGTGGTTGAGAACGAGTGGCGTAGTAATTGCCAACATTGACGATTAGACATGATACAAGATGTCACTTTGGGGTTTTTATTGTGGATTGATTGCGTCAAGAGCATTTTTCTTCCATATTTTTGATAACTGTTTCTTCAATTGCATAATTTCCCGGTACATGCTGCGAGCCTGAGCTATTATTGACAAGTCGTACCTACGTGTAGTAATCCCAGCCGAGCTGCCATTCATGAATGTCACCTAAGAACCCCACCACAGTGGGGACAGCCGCTCTGAGCCTTATGACGACACGACTTCATTGCCGACCAACTGGAACAAAAGCCTCATCAATGGTACCTTAGGCAAAAGGCGCCACTGCACATTGCTGGCTGCTGCACAGCAACGCCATCTTTTGTGTGACGAATAAGACATGCGGGACATAGCCAGTTCGGAAACGGTAGGTCAGGCGGTGCTTTGAGAAAACGTGGAATCGGCGATCCCTGGCATAACTATCCCTAACCACAATCCGCTTCCAAAACATCAGCAAGACAACCAAGACAAGCTACTCGTGCGGTTCCGTAACTGAGATGGCTTGCCTGCTAAGCCTGCCTCAGCTCTGCGTTATTTCTCTGCTAGGAGAACCGGAGAAGGGTCCGTATACGTCACAAGGTTTCGAATGAAATGCGATTGTTCAACTGGAGTCCAAACATTGCACATGCTTTATCATGGCAAACTACACACGTCGCAGATGCTCCACAACACAAGACAAATCTCGATCGCGTACTTATCAATAAGCATACGTGGTTGGTGCTGCATACAGGTGCTCAGGTGGCCATTTTCCCTGCCAATGACCTGCACCTTTGGGTGACCCTTGAGCGACCCTTGGGGCTACCCCGGAAGAACAAAGGCAAGCCATCCGTCAATACCCCGAACGTCGAAAACGTCAAATGCGGGAGATCGTCCTAGGGTCGTTGAATGCCTTGGAAACCCCGGCTATGGTGTATCACACGATGGGGGCTTGGCTTTGAACCTCGGTGGTATTCATCAGCCACTGCAGCAGGGTCCCGCGCGGTGCATCTGTCTGCCACCAGAGGCGAAAGCTTGTCCGGCTTATTGCCCTATTGGACGAGGACGCGTTGTTGTTTGCCGCCGCATTCCCCAATTTCCTATGGAAGATTACAACGCGAAAAAAAAAAAAAAAAAAAAAAAAAAAAAAACGTTGCACTCATCAAATGTAGAGTGCCAGCAGACGTGCGGGACGCGTGGCTTCGGAGAAGACGAAATCAATATGTACAGCATAAGGTGGTGGACCATACGTGTTGTTAAGGGGCAATCCGCGTGGCCAACAAGCACAGGATGCCCAAGGTAGGGATATAATCACGACAGGTCTATTTACCTAAGGATTGACCATCGGTGACGAATTGTTTGCCGACCGAGTCTAGTTTGCTCTTTGGGTGCTCACCTAACTTTAGACACTCATCTAATTTCCAGTCTATTGCGTAAATGTTGAATGCTGGCACAAACCGAACTAACCTAATGACTTCTATGCTAACTCAAGCCAATGCCCAATAAGCTAATAACACGCGCACTTGCAGCTTGGCGCCTTTAATAGTTGCATACATGGATATGATAGTGACCAAAGTACGACGATGAAGCCATCTCGGTTTTACAGCAGTAACAGCTTCGCCCCATAACACTTGGATGAATATGGCACGTTGGAGAAGATAGGCTGAGGGAGAAGACATGTCCAAACTTCCACCATGTCACCTCGTTTCTGCGATCATTTGCACAGATCCTGTCAGAACAGCCGTTTCACGTACATATACTTTGGCGACTTCACGACTGTAGCTCACCTATTGATCTTGGCGAGTTGCCATTGGGCCGTAAGTTCTAGAATATCACCATCAGAATGTGCCTGACGGATTGGTATGCCAAGATAACATTCCCGCATGGACGCATCAAAGAGACAGGACATCAATTTCTGAGGCTCGTCTTGAACTCGCCACTTGCAGAGAAAATAAGGCTTATCACATGGGCTTGATCAGTTATTCCGGGTTCCTGACTAAACATATCTTTCGTACAAACTACCTCTCTCTGGTTCGTAAGGCTGAGTGTGTATTGGGGACTTTGTATGCGAGTGACACCCTCCAATACATGCTTGTTCACACACTGATACAAGGCTCGGCCAGCTAGGCTTGGTCACTACAAATTGCTATAACTTTCACTGACTAAAATTTTCCGGCTTAGTGGCAATGAAAATAGCTGGTCGGGCAATATCAGCGATAATTTGCTTCAGAGGAGCTTTAACAACCACCGAGAAAACTATGGTTCGTCGTCGACTTCGGCAAAGCCCTTGGCTCCAAAAGGGCCGATGATGGAAAAGCCGGACTTTTCGGAATTTCTTATGCCTTTCCGGTGTAATCGGGGTCTTAACCCAAAAGTCGGACTTCGTTCCCACCGCCGTCACAGTTTGAGTTTGCAATGGTAATGGCGATTGCATGTTGAACTATGGAGTCGTAAATAAACCTGCTTTCCGGTTTTGAGGTACGGTATTTTGAGCCACATTTATATTTGACACATTCCAAAGGCTCGCGACATACATCGCCCTGATTAAGATAAATGAGACTTTTTACCGTTAATCCTGATATAATCAATATGTTCGAGCTTAATTTTGCACCTGATTGCATTTCTTACTTTTAGGATCACAAAAAAGGCTTTTGTTTAAAATTCAAACCCGAATCCACGGTAAGGCCCCTCTGTACTGTTGGGCTGTAACATTACTCCAATCTATAATATACGGGAAACCGTAAATACCTTCAAGGTTTTGAGGTTGCTCCTTGACGAGTCGCCAATCCTTTTGGAACTTGTCATATTAATCCTATTTAATTGTTTGATTGTGGGCAGGAATCACGATAACCCAGCTGCTTACCTACCAGATCTACATGTCTTCGCCACCAAATATAGGACTTCTGATTTTTATCAGTTGAGACTCTATCACTGCCACCGAGAATATGTGAATGAATGGGAGCCGGAAGGCAGAAGGGCATTGAAGTCGAGATTTAACCGGCGGCGCCAAGGCACCGGTAATGTATGCACCGCCCCTGCATGCCGAAATAGAGCAACAGTACAGGAATCTCACCTCTTTCACCAAGCCATCGGTAGGCATATCACCAGATCAGTAAGGTACCTAATTACCTAATTGGGTAACGTAGTAGAGTAGAATGGGTGGCTTTGGTTGTGTGATCAATCCAGGGTAGGTGAGATGGTTCTGATTGAGATCGAATTTAACATCTCGAGATACATGTAACCCAACCCCACCTGCAGCCAGGGCCCTGCAGATCTCCAGTCTACTTTTTAAAATTTCCCTTGATGCACGGACCTTCCGTTGGAGAAGCGAAATCACCAGCGGGTCAGAGTTCGCCAGTAGATCATTGATCATCATCAAACCAAAAGCTTTACTTTTCACTTTTCGTTGACTTCTACTCAACCGTCACGCAAACGGGGAAACTTCTATTCGACTGGTACCTCTGTCTACAACTCATCGTAGATCACAGTCATCAACCCAAATAACAAGATGGAGTCTTCCACCTCAACTGGTGGACTTCCACCTGATTTGTTCGACGTAACGACTTTGCAAAGTCTTGCGGCTGTGGTGGTGATACTTTCGATTGCTTACGGCACATCTCTCAAGGCTCTGTCACCAACAACGCCTGGATCTCTTCGGTTCCTGTTCATATGGCATATGTTCGACGCGTTGATTCACTTCGCGCTCGAAGGTAGTTTTCTCTACCACTGCTTTTTCAGCTGGCTGCCGGTGTCCGACCTCACTGTGAAGGAAGTGGCCAAGTTTTACCCCACACCGGAGAGCTTCCTCGGAACCTCAAACCGAATCTATGGTTCTCAGGCTGGCAAGGGCTTTTGGGCAGACCTCTGGATGGTCTACGCCAAGGCGGATAAGCGGTGGGCTGGAGCTGACTTGGTATGCGCCCGCCGGCCCACGATTCACTAATTCAACAGACGGATATCAAGCATTGGCACTAACCTTACGGATCTGTCCGCACTTGCGCTAGACTGTCATCAGCCTTGAACTCCTTACCGTCTTTGTGGTCGGCCCAATGGCAGTTTGGGTGTGCTACGATATTGCTAAGAAGAATCCCCGTCACAACATCACCATGATCATGCTGGCAACTGCAGAGATCTACGGAGGTAAGTCGGACGCTGCTCATATGAAGACGATGGCGCAAGCAAGCATGTCTGCGCCATTTTACCCAAAGATTGAAGTGCTGACACGGGGTTTTAGGATTTATGACCTTTTGCCCAGAGTGGCTGACTAGCAATATAAACCTCGACGGCAGTAACTTCATATGTAAGATGGCACTGGAAGCACTCCGCTGCAAGCCTGACTGTAGCATTTTTTTCACACTATTTTCGCAGCATTGGCGTATTGAACCCAAAGCTAACCTAGTTAACCTACAGATCTCTGGTTTTACCTTGTCTTTTTCAACATGTTAGTACAAACCTCCCCGCATCCGGGACAAGTCGTGCCACCGGAGGCTTTCCATACTAATAATTGCGCTCGGATAGGCTCTGGGTATTTATCCCGATCTACTCTATCTATGTCGGCAGCAAAGACATCTTCGATGCATTTTCTGTTCGGGCTGCGGCTGGACAGGTCAAAAAGAAGCAGAAGTAAGCATGGAGGACGGCTTGAGGGACTCAACCATGCTTTGGTCTTACTGCATCTAGATTCGATATGGGAACAGTCCGCCGGAATCATAACTAATACAAACAAAATCTGTTTTATGTTCGACATGGGCGTCTGAGACCGGACTTTTTGCCAAGCCAAGTAGACGGCCATATGCCTCCTCAGGACACCAGCCAAAAGGGAGCTTGCTTGTGCGGTTTTTTTTTTTGCCCCCTGCAGTTTCTTCCTCTTACTAGCGCATACCTGAGGGTATGGAAATAGTTAGAAAGCAACTCAGCAAGTTCCATAGGTCAATAGGCCAGCATTTGGGTGCTCCGCAGCAAAAAAAAAAAAAGTCGCGCATCTTGGAATCCTACTCATCCATCCATATACCTGAAGCGCATGGTCGACGTGCGCCTGTTCCTTACTCAGCCCTGTGCATTCAGTCACGTCTCTCCCCCTTTTTTGTGTCGTTGATTTGGGTGTCGCGGCACGTACCAAGGAATTTCGACAGCAGCCCTCAAGGGAGCCAACAGTGGCGCGACTCGAGACTGCGCCAGATATGTGGCACAGCGGACATGGCTTGACAGTCTCCTTTTGCTGCCTCCTTTTGTCCCTCCATCGTCACCCCTGTTTTACTCGTATACCAGAGATTGAATGCAAATTCTTGGATGCGGCTCAATTGTTTTTTGTTTTCCCAATTAATATAGTACTTTGATTACCGAACACTTAACAACCCTTCGGTTATTTTTTTTTTTTTCTCCTCTCATGTGGCGACAAACCTTTCTGGGTTCTGGCGATAAAGGGCAATATATGCGAAGCTCGGGAGGAGACGAACTCGAGAACGCCCCTTTACAAGCATAGGAGGCCCGTTTCCACTTTCCTCGCAACTAAAAACAAACAAAGTTGTGGGCGCGAAAGGACAAAAAGTTGGCTTGCGCCACAAAGAGAGAGGGAGGGTTCAATCCTTTCCCCCTCTCCTCCCCGCTTCATTCCATCCAAACTTGATACCTTAGAGGAACCAATGCCAGCCAAGCTTTCCTTGAAAAGGGGCGCCGGGCCAAGGCGGGGGTGACAGGATGTTTGTATTGTTTCTGGTTTTTTCTTATTTTCTTTTCTTCTTTTTTCAAACTTTCTTTGCATCACGTGAGGGTTGAGGCCTAGACTTCACCGTGGCTTGCGTGGCTCCTTAATCATGTTTCCATACTCGGCATCAGCCGGTTGTTTCACCTTGATTGCGGGTTGTCTTTTGTGGCTTTTTTTTTCTTTTATATGGGTAGTTATTATCTCCGGTCTGCTGTCATCCCATGAATCTGCCTGCACTATCTAATTTTCATTACTAGAGTGGCTTGGAGTCAGGTACCTGAACATTGCGAATATATTGCTACTCTGCAGGTATGAGATGATGTATGCAGCGCCCCCGAAACGGATGGCAGTGCAGGAAAAAAAAAAGCCATTGATCCCTCACCTTTGGGTAAAAATCACAGTGGTCGCCACCCGGTCCCTCAGATGATTGCCAACGGCACCAATTCCCACATTCTCTGACTAGCACCGGATGCATCGGTGATCATGTGCATGTGCATGTCGTCAAGCACTCTGGGTCTTTTCCTTGATTCTCATCCTAGAGAGTTCATTAATCTGAAGTGATTATTGCATTTCTATACTATTTATGCTTTATCAAGCCAAGTGTCATTCATACTATTTATGGCCTTTACCTCAGAGCAAAAAAACAGAAAACAAAACCATTTGAAAGGTTGAAGATCGGATTGATCAAGCGAAGAGATGAAGCAGGCATGAACGATCCATGAGTTCACGCGGGGCAGGACAAGGGCAGCCTTGCAAGGGTTGGGGAGGGCGAGACAAGGCGACACACTAACTGTTGACGAGGGTCTTCCCATACCGCCGCTTCGGAAAGTGCCTGAGAGAAGTAAGCGGTTCCATGATATTGCTTATTACCGCGGAGACAAGCAAGACAACCACTATATTCATATGAAATGTCAAGTAGCTGTGCCGAGATGAATTTCTTCTGGAGATGGTGCAGTGGCGAGGAGAGTCGCAGGCTAAGAAAACGTTTCTTTTGAATCTCCAAAAAAGGGTCGGTCGGTCATAACCAAGCCTATCACGCTCCCCTGCCAAGATATTTTGGGCTTTTGCGAGGCGGAGAACCTTCTGGGGTGGTTTGCTCCAGTCGAAAAGAAGCACACAGCTTTGAACCAGCTTACGTAGTTTGTAGGCATATGGTAGAACAGCTATCGTATCACGGTTGTCGAGGAGCCCGGGATATGGGCGTTTCCTGAAACCTTTCCAAAAACGGCATGATAACGAGCTGCCCAGACAGGGAAGATACTCTCAAGACTTCGTACTAGACCTGGCTTACCGGGGTTGACCTAGAAAAAAAAAAGAGTGATAACCCTGATACAAGCGACACTCCCAAAGGTGCAAATCGCCCCCAATCGGGCTGATCTCCAGTGCAGAGAGCAGGTAGTAAGCGAGCGAGTAGAGCCTATTCTATGGGGTAGAGTGTGCGGTAGCGAGGCTTAGCATGGGAAACATTTTCTTTGTTCTAGGCCTATCTCTAGGATTTTGCTGGGACAAATCTGATTGATGTGCATCGTATCTTTAGAATCATGTTTGGGACAAAGAGCTTTTGCTATTCTCGGCATACTGAATGGAGAATGTACGTATTTGTTGCCATGGTTGGTGATGCCTAGGACAAGTTGGCCAAGGAAGATACAAAAGCAAAGCTGCGTGTGCGTGCTTAGTTTTTCCGTCTGCCTTACAGTTCTTTAGGCCATTACAGTGAATCCGTGTCATTTGATGCGTCATTGCTCGCTTACGTAGTACTCGGTGAGTTTTGGAGGCGAGCTGAGGTACAGCGGTGGGTGCCGTTGATGATGAATGATGATGATCGATGCCGCTAAATCTCGAAGCGACCTAAATGTCGACGTGCGCTTATCAAACGTCAACAGCAAACAGTTTTGGTAACGAGAGCGGGCTCCCGAGGTGACAGCACGGTGCCGATTGCTTCTGGCTGGTAACAGATCGTCCTAAATCCTTCGCCAACATGGTTTTTCTTTTTTTATCTGAAAGCAATCACGACAGGTCAGATGTAGCTGCCCTGCTGCCCGTTCGCTTGCCTGTCTGTGGTCGTTAATCGAGTCAAGCCCAGCTGAGACCAGGGGTGTGATGGCAGGCATGACGGAGGAAAAGAAAGGTTTGATGTGCGACAAGGGGTAAGCTCTTTTTGACAGGGATACGTGCTTAACCGAATCTCTTTTTGCTAGCACATAGTAGGACTTTTGCAAAATTTGACAGGGCTCCCCAGATGACACTAATCTACATTAGGCTTAGCGAAGCATTGGGGCTCAAAAAGAGTCGGCCGGCGCCCGCTGCCAAACAGAACCTCAAGTACTCAACCCCTTTTTGACATGGGTCAGTCCCTGCTGCGAAACCCAGGCGCGTTACAAAATTGCATCAAGATCCCCACCGCCACCATTATGCCCGACTGCCCTGACGCCGGCTCGAAGCCTTTCCATGTCCACAATCCCACTTGGCCTGACGGTTGAGGTGAGGGAATCGACTGGGTACTGCCAGTACGCAACACATTGTTTGTCCCTTTCAACTTCTTTTCCCTGACGACCTGAGGAGCTCGTGTTACTGCTTCGGCTACTTCGATGTTACTTTGTTTTGTTACAAACGTACATTGTTGGTGACTCGAATTCATTCATCCACACAGTCGCAATACGTCTCTCTGTCTGAGTGACGTATGTGTGCCTAGGTACTGTATAAGGTAGACATGGAGGGTAGCAGTTGATTCCGACTGGTGCTTGCCCCCGCTAGCTACTCAAAGTCTAGCTCAAGTTAAGTCTAGTATAGTCTACCTAGACGATGCGGGATGTAAGAGGCGGGGTGAACAACACCATTATCAAATTAAAGTGTCGGCTGCCTAATAAAAAGAACCTATCATTTTCATGGATGTTGGTCTTTTGTCTATATTCAGGAACGACTCGTCGTCAAGAACCTGTTATTAATTAACCAGCTCAGGACTTGGTCCGGTCCAACGCCGGGCATGTGGGGATCATCCTGTTTTTCTTTTCCTCAGTCATCCCCGTTGCTTTGCTTCTATACCTATGTATATACGTACCGGTCCTGGAGCGGGACTGGATGACAAGGATTATCGTACCAGTCTTTCCGCCTTGTCGAGCCCTGTTGAGTGCTTTCTTTGGAAGCATTCGCCAAGACCCCTGCGCACTCTACATGGTATCGCTATACACCCTCAGAACTGTTCCTGGACATCAGACCCCTGGCGGATTGCCCGCCCGTCAAAGATTGGCATTCTCTGTCACTGGGTCATGGACCTGCCGGCTCGTGCACCCCGTTGAAGGACAAGGACCACCGGGCTGTCCTGGGCATCCAATCTCCACCCACGAGGTTCCTCGCCTCTTACACTTGCTTTCGCCACTTTGTCTACGCTGCGCCTACCATCGTTTCCATCCTTTTTTCTCTTCCCTTCCCCATCCCACATCGCCGGACGGTAATCGTGGATCCTTTTTTTTTTTTTTTTTTTTTTTTTTTTTTTTCTGCGGGCAGGGCGGTTTGACCAGATGACTTGACGAACGAACGACCACGAAGCTGGCCTTTCCGACCGAATCCCGCGGCTGGCTTGACGCCGTTTGCCTTTACATTCTTTTCTATCGTATACCATTTTTTCCCTAAATTGTTATTCGATTTTTTTGACAACCCTCGCCGCATGTCGTCCTCCTACGGCGAGGGAATCTACACCATGGACAAGTCTGGCGCTGCCTGGCTTTTGGCCAGGCAGGTGGCCGATGACTTGATTAGGACAAACAGCACGGACTACAACAACTCTACGAGAAGTAGGACGAGCACTCAGATGTTGATCCAGGAACTCCGATTCGCATCAGCCAAATCGATACGAACCTCGACGATAACCTTGGCCGTCTTTAACACGGTTGCGGCCTTTGCGACGGTTTTGGGTATTTTATGGGAGAGCTACTCACGGGAGAAGAGGACCAGGGGTTATTCAATAAGGTAGGCTGCGGCAGCTACCATGGCCAGGCGGATTTTGACGGCATGCTGACGCTGTGGTTTATAGGCGCGATGGACTCAACTTTGTGGCTGGGGCAGATGTCTATCCTCTCTTTCTGTCCTTGGGAATTACCGTTCAAGGCATCATATTCGCAGTGGCCCAATCCAGTGGTCTCGAGAATATCTTCACAGCAGGATGTACCCAGATCGCCCAGTCCATGCTACCCGGTAAGTTTATACCAATCTTGAGCACTTTGCAGTCTGACAATCCACTAACGGTTCATTATAGCTTTGCTTCTTGTGCCCTTGATCCAGTTGGTCTTTGGGCTGGAGGTCATGTTGCGCGGCGTCAGAAGCCAACCGTTCCCGAAGCGGGGGCCGTGGGCTGTGAGCATATGTTTGACTCTCATCAGTCTTTTGACGCTGGGTGCCTTCATCGTGACCATTGTCGCCGGGACTCCCGACTTTTGTTTTGCGTCTTTGTTTTGGTTTGTGTCTCGCTACTCGCTGGCTATTTTCATCATCCTGCTGGTGATCACGGTCATCCTCTTCGGTGCCACCGTAACCACCTTTATGCGACTGAGCCGAAACTCGGGTATTGATGCCACTGAGCGCATGGGTGCATCTAGGATGGTCTTTTACCTGACCCTGGCCATCATCTCCAACGTAAGTGGCGTTTTATTCTCGATGCGGGACAGGGGTCGCATGCTAACATAATCTTCAGGCTCTTGTTATCCCTTTCTTCCAGCAACTGGCCTTTGAGGACCAGCGCTCGACTAGCTTTTCCGGACTACCGCTTACGCTGTCGATGGTCGCTTCGGTTGTTACAGAGGTTTCAGGTCTTATGACTGGAGGCCTTTACTTGTTCCTCAGGTCTAACCCCTTGTCCGCGATTGGCTCCAAATTGAGCGAAAAGGAGGATACTGGACGCGAGAGGTTCAAGAACTCGATCCATGTTCAGGGATCGGATGATGACCAGGACGACTCTGGCATCACTTCGCCCAATGGACTACGTCGTATGGATAGTGAGGCGAGCATGATAAGCTACTATAAAAAGGACGAGGAGGCTGGAAACATGCGCTCTAACCAGACATACGCGGACCCGATACCCTCGAACGATGACGACTTCCCGAAACCACCCGAACCATCGTACGCTACCCGAACATCACGACGTTTCAAGGCGTCTTCTATTTTATCAGCGATGCGACCGCTATCCTCGAGATCCAGTAACGCGCCTCTGCTTCCCGCGACTACTTACTCGCCTAATGCGCCCGTTACCAACAACAACAACAACAACTCTACTGCGGTCAAGCCCCACCGCTTCGATTTCTCGACACTGAAACCGCCACCATCGATGAAGAACTTCTCTAGTCGCCACAGGCGAGACTCCTCCATTGCTTCTCACCTCACCGTGCAACTTGGACTGCGACTTTCAAACGTGGAGGACATTAGAGGGCAAGGGCCGGGAAGGGATTCCTGCACCGCGATAATCCCCATGGTCGACCAGACCGGGGACTCGGGCAGATCGATCCAGCAACAGGGTTTAGCTCCGCAGCAGCAAAGGCATATGCCGAAACCGAGCCCCTTGGCTCAAGCTATTACCATTACGGCCGACGATGAGGATGTCTACGAAGTCTCCCTCGACAACAGCAAGCCCGCCGAGCCGACGGATATTTTGCTACCAGCCAAGGCTATGGTGCCTGCCGTAAGCACTGTTGATTCAATGCGCGAGATCGAGACCAAGCAGCTCGAGACCCTGAGCCCAACGGTTTACAGTCCCGCCGGACCTTCGCCCAAGTTGGTCAGCCCGCGTGGTGTTGGCTTCACCTCCCCGCCGCTCTCGAGATTTAACAGCCAGTCGACGCAGCGAAGCGCGAGCCAGAGGAGCACCGCCAGCTCAAGGAGCACTGCCAGCAAGAGGAGTGATAGCAGAAGAGGCCCGCCGCCACGCAAGCCCTCAACCAGGCAGAGTCCACCCCCGAGGTCCGACAAGGGCAGCGAGTGGATCTAATTCCGTGAAAAAAAAAAAAAAAAAAAAAACTTCTTTTCCTTTGTGCTCTCCTAAGTTGGCATTGTTACACCAGCGTCTTTTTGGCTTCACGACAGACATACTTGCCCCAGACAATATTAAGCGTGTACATGCACTAGTGTTAGTTCTCGGCAAGCTGTCTTCCACACGGTCTTGGTCATCCGGTCCGTTGTATTATTCTTGTGGGAGGGCAATATAAGGAGTGTTGGAGTCTTTGTCGGATTGGGAGGTGGAAAAATATCCCCTATTATTGATACTTTTTATTCTTTTCTTGTCCTACCTTGCGCCAACGGCAGAACAATTTTCATTTTACGGCCCTTCCCATGAAGGAGGGGCTTACACACACACACCCTCGATCCTTATCTCTGATATCAACTGGTTTAAAACACTTCCAGCCTATAGATTCCACCATCTCTATATCCATTGTTCCAACTGTCCTACATTCCCCCACAATTCCCCAGCGTATCATGCTTTAGCATTTCTTGCTGTTTAGTCTATTTTTTTCCCCCTTTGTTGTCACAGATATTATATATTATCTCATGAAGGCACAGTACTGTTTCGGTGCGCGTTGCGTGTGCTTTGGTGTTGTGTGCTCAAGAAAAAAAACAATGGCAGAGGAAAAGCTGAAGCTGGGGCTTTGGCATACTTGAAATATTTTCATGAAGCACTTCCTCGCTTATTTTGATGCCCTCAAGGTTTAGTTGTTGATGCAGTCGTCTTTGTTCATATCCAGTATTGGATGGCTCTATCTACACTAAAATTAGCGCTAGTAAAATCGTTGTAACGAATTCCCTTTTAGCTTATAGCAATTCAGATATCATTTGCGACATTTTTCAGCACAAATATTGCAGTTGTAAGCTAGCTGTAAATTCAATGAGTGATGACTCGCAATTGGCTGTAGGTTCTTCCAACGATAGACGACGGTTGATGCTTGTCTTCTTTCCTTCTTCCTTTTGTCGTTTTCAATTGCAATGCTTGCGCTTTACCTGACTGATATGAGTCGATCTGAGGTGGCATGCAATACTTACTGGTCTACACGTGAACCAACAATGCAAAGCCCCTAACCCTGGCTTGGAGATTACCTCCAACTCCTCCTTGAAGTGTGTCTGTCTGTTGACCCAACATCGACACACCTATAGGTTCAATAAAAGTCTACATCATGGTAAGTTATTTACATCGCCAACCTGACCAGAACATCACTTTGTGATTATTTCCACAGTCGAAGGGCGTTCCCCACCCTCCAAAAAAAAAGGCACCTAAAGCTAACCCCCCCCCCCCCCCCCCCCCCCCCCCCCCCCTTCACCAGTCGCAAAACAAAGACGGCTGCTACACGCACGTCCACATGCGGCAGGCGCGCGACGCGGACCTGTTTGAGGACTTTTGCAAGGACAAGCTCCCGGCCGACGACATCTTTGTGCCGCCGCACCACCAGCCCATCAACCCCGAGGACGAGGACGACGTGGTCCCGGACCAGCACGCCGCGTTTGGCATCACAAAGGCCACGCAAAAGACAAAGGAGCCCGCCTGGAGGGACCTGGGTCTGTCGGAGCTCATGACGCGCGGGCCGGCTGGTGCGAGCGGGGGCAGCAATGCTGGTGCTGGTGCTGCGACTGGAACGGGACCGGGTGGCGCGAGGAGGGCCGCCAAGAAGCTTGCGCTGCGGCAGCAGGGTTTGCCGCGATGAAAAAAGATGAAGCGGGAGGGTTTTTGCGCTTGGGGCTGGTGTAGAGAAATTGGGGTTTGGATGGAGGTTGGCAACAGGTGGTCTGGGTAGTTTTATTTGGGAGTGGGAGGTTTACATCAGTAGGGACACAGGACAGGTTGATCGGGAGGAGTTTCGGTTTTGATATTATGGGATAAGAACATGATACCCCCTAGCTCGACAGGCTAAGCAAATCCCAGTGGTCGTGCCGTCATATTTCTGCGGTACAATATGACCGACATCGTGTCACATACCCGCAAAACGTCGCCTGGATGAGCAAAGAGAAAAGCATTCGTAATGTACTCTATCGTGGAGACCTGATCCAAAAAAACGCCATGCCATGCCTTAGAAATCACAAGACGATCATCCGCAAAGCCAACGCAAGGAACCCATTAAAGACATAGTGTAAAAAAAAGCCCGTCATATTATCCCTCAACTACGTCTTTGGGAGGTACGCCTCGCGCTCGACGACCTCGGGCGCGAACTTGACGAGAAACACAGTCTTGCCGGGCCACATCTCGCCCTCGTCGGGCTTGCCCATGGTGTGGGCGGTGACCCTGGCGGGGAATGCGGCGCCGTCGCAGACGCCCTCGATGACGCCGGCGGCGAAGGCGGCGCAGTTGAGCTGCGACATCTCGCGGGGCACGCTGACGTAGGCGTTAACGAGCGGCTCGTTGTCGACAATCATGTACTCGTCGGGCTTGGTCGGGTCGCTGCTCTTCTCGAGGCGGTCGGCCTGTCGACCAAACAGGTGCGTCCACACGTTGATCTTGATGAAGTGAAGGAGGGCGATGATGTTGAGTGGCCGCTGCTGCGACTTGGCCGGCTCGCGGTGCAGGAGGAGGTCGAGGAGCTTGACGCCGATCGGGTGGCCTTGGACGTTGAGCCTGGGAATGAAGCGGCGGGAGTTTAGCAAGAGGGTTTCTTTGTCAAGGAGACAGTGCACATCACACATTGAGGGTCAAGTGCGATCAGGTGGGTGGTGTTTCATGCGCACCTTTTCTCTAGATCTTGGATACCAGTCACCCGCCGTTGCGCATAAGTCACCATCTCGGAAAAGAGGTAAGCAAAGGCCGCCTGGCTGAGCTCGCCCGTCCTGCTCCGATTCAGTGGCCTGTGGTAGATTGTCTTGCCGTTCGCCGGGTATCGCAAGCCTGAATCTTTGCCGACCGGCTTGCCAGATGGTATGCTGGCCATGGCTGAGGAATTGAGGGTTACGATGGGTGAGAAATATGATTGAAGAACTCAAGGACAGAATTGGTATCGCGATTCGAAAGTTGTTCTGGGCTCTGATGGTGGACGAGGTTCTTTGGTGTAGTTGGACGCGATCGGCAGAAGAGCTACGACGTACGCCAGTGGAGGTTTAGCTGCATGGAAGTAATAGTGCTCTATAGTAGGTGGGGCAGCCGAACCCAGCGTGGCACCCTCAAAGAAACACAATCGATTCACTGTCTCAAACCTTCCCTCGTTGAGGGTGCATTTAGACAAATATTTGGAGACAGATATTGTCAGGCACTGTGATTTCGTCCTTTGCATTTGATTCTCTACATATATTTACTGCACTCTTCCAATGATAATTTCAACATTAAAGTGTGTCTAATAATGAATTATGATGCCCGGTGCGCATCGTGGGGTACTGTTGCTCTATTGTCCCCTTGCACCTGTCTCCTGCCTGTCGTCTTCTCTCCAGGTAATTTATGGATCATTCCCATTGTCTATTCGGCGACCTTCAGCTCGTCAACTTTCAAATCCTCAACCTTGTCAGCTTGCTTCTCCGTTACTGCACCAGCCTCATCCTTCTTTGCTGCTTCAACTGCTGGCTTCTCTGGTGCAGCGCTCTCTTGAGCGGCCGCGCTGGGGGTAGCAGTGGGTACAGCAGACGTGGTAGTGGCAGTGGCAGTAGCAGTGGCATCGGTAGTTGCAGCAGAAGGCGGCACAATTCCCTGGCTAGCTTTTCCTCCAAGGTAGTCCTCAAGCTCTCCAATCTGCTTGCCACCGGCTGTCCACCTCTTCTCCCTATCGGCCTGACGTTCTTCGCAAATCTTGCGAAGAGCAGGCCAATAAACCGAGTGGTCGTATTCAAACTCGAGTGCACCGCCGCTGATCTCTGTCCAAAGTTGCTCCTTGGGAACGTAGTTGCTCATGTCCTCATTGAACTTGAGCTTGTCACGGGTCAGAGGATCGATGAAGGGGGTGATGAGCTTGAAGAAGCCCTGCACAACCCATGGGACTATAAGGATGGAAATTAGTAGCAGTTCTATGACAAAAGGAGAATAAGAGATGCTTTCATGGCGGGCGATAGCTTACCGTTCACAATGAGGGCGCGCCCAAGCCTCTCCGGGTAATGCGTTTGCAGGATGTTGAGGACTTCACGGGCCTGTCCAATGCCCGGAGCCGTATAGGAGCGGTTTTTGCCCTGCTTGAAGTTGATGAGAAGCACCAGCTTCTCGCGCTGCGCAGGGAGAAGATCCAATACTCTTTCGAGCATGAAGACCAGATGCTCAACCTGGCGATGAGATGGCTGCGTG
The DNA here is from genome assembly GCF_004355905.1 of Pyricularia grisea. Classification (NCBI taxonomy): domain Eukaryota; kingdom Fungi; phylum Ascomycota; class Sordariomycetes; order Magnaporthales; family Pyriculariaceae; genus Pyricularia; species Pyricularia grisea. The sequence goes on along the minus strand of NW_022156719.1, from coordinate 2,025,444 downwards.
TTTTGCCGGCCGGGGCAGAGATAGTGACACACCCTCCCCTCCTTGTCGAAGCCGAGAATGACCTGCTTGCCTGTCTCTTGCTCGGGCGAAATGTGATCCCAAGTCAGGTCGGCAACGCCGAACTCCCTCCGCCACGTCAATGTCTCCCTAAGGCGCTTCTCCGCATCCTTCTCAACCCACTTTGTTGCGCGCAGATATCGCAGCAAGCACTCGCGGGTCAACCACATGCGCTCAGAATCGGTGAGAGGACCGCCTTTGCCCTTGGTGGAAGGAACTTCAGTCCATTTCTTGACTTGCTCCAAGAGCCAATTATACTTGGTTTCTTGTTCCTTGGTTAGAGGGTCCTTAGCGGGAGGTGAACACCCTTCGAGGGGAGCAGTAATCGGCGTCTTTAGAATGCCCACAGCCGCTTGGTCCTGAGCGGATCCGTTAGGTGCAGCGGTTGCCATGATTTTTGTTCCAAGTTTTTCGCAAGCTAAAGCGTTATGAATGCAGGTACGAAAGGAAGAGTTGAAGCTAGTGTAGAGAAGCGAAACCGAATTTACGGATGTAGGAAGAATTAACAAAAGGAGGTCAGATAATTAATTATAGCACAAACTCTCTAATCTACTTAGTTTTAGTCCAAGCTAGGACTCCCTGTTCAAGACAGGGGTGAACAACAAGGGTCTTGCCGATTGTCAACTGCCAACGGAATCGGGGAAAGTCTGTGCAAGATTGCCCCACCTTCATCCATTTCAATTAACGCGCTTTTGACTCCTGACGCGTTTGGAATCGCGACTTTTCTCTGCCATATCAACACAGCGCTCGCCAACCTCCACACCAACTAAGCTGCCCCCTACGGTCTGCTGCGTGGGGTTACTACAGCAAACAGAACTTCGCAACCAGAAACGGGGCTGTCAACTGCAAAACACGCACGACGAGAATATCTTTGCAGCACAATGGCGGACCCAATCTTGGAGGAGCTCAATGAGCGCTTCGCATCCGGTGGCAAACCCCTCGAGGTCGACGTCATGGGCGAGCTCCAATCCATTATGCGGCTGCACCAACTGTCCCCGCAGGACCTCTTCTTCAAGTGGGAGTCTTACTGCATCAAGATGGACATGGATGAGATGCGCCCCAAGTATGACACCATCCGCGGGTTCAAGCAGGATTTGCAAGACGCCTTGGAGCGTAACAACCGATCACAAGCCGCCCATGTTAAGACCGAGAAGCGTATGGGTGCCACTCCCCGAGCCGGTGGAAAAGGGGCCGGAGGCGACGTTTTCGGCATGTGTGTAGCTTGAAACCCAACAGCTTGAGTCTTGAGTCTGGGATCCATACTGACCCCTCTTCGACAGGCTGGACGGGCTTGTGCCGAGTACCCCTGGGACGACCAAGTTGAACAAGTCGGCCTCAGCCAGGAGGAAAAACATGGAGACACCCTCGATGTCAAGAGTAAAATCAGAACATCCTGCCAGCTCCCCAACACTAGAGCGTCAGCTGGACTCACTTGGTGCCTTGACGTGAGTTCGCCTTCCCAAGGTGGAGATATATATAGCTGTTGTCTGCCACAAAACTAACATGCTGCATGTATTTCTCAAAGTCCAAGCTCGTTCAATGACAGAGCAAACCCGGGCGAGATAATCGAAGTGCTCAACAACCAACTACCTGCCACCGAACCCCCAATCGCCCCCTTTAGCGAGTCACGCATTAAGCTCACCGCAGCTTCGGACCTCAAGAAGCTTGGATATCGACCTATGGCCATGAAGCTCTCCGAAGCGTCCGAAATCTTGGATGATCGAATAGAAGAATTCACAAATTTTGTGATGGAGCACCACAATCTAGACGAATCTGCTTTCGGCAGTGCAGCAAATCAGAGCACAGCCGAGATTATATGTGTAGGACGCATAGCTTCAGACACATCAGAAGGTAGACTCAACACCGCCTCGCTGGTTTTAGAGACGTCAAGACGAAGTGGAGGCGGATTGCGCGCCCCACTGAACCTGCAGAAGCTCCCCGGATACCAGTTCTTCCCTGGTCAAATAGTGGCCCTCAGAGGCACCAATGCCTCAGGGCACGAGTTCAACGTGTCAGAAGTTCTCCAGATCCCGCTGCTACCCAATGCAGCATCGACACCAGAAGCATTGGAGTCACATCGACAAAGGTTACACGGCGGCCCTGATGCCATGGACTCGGATAGTGACCCGATGCCCTTGAACGTCCTTTTCGCTTCGGGGCCGTATTCAGCAGATGACAACCTCGAATTTGAGCCACTTCATACTATTTGCAATCAAGCCGCCGAGACATACGCCGATGCATTGGTACTTACAGGGCCCTTTATTGACATTGATCATCCACTGATAGCGGCAGGTGACTTTGATCTTCCAGAAGATGCCAATATTGACCCCGACCAAGCCACCATGGCAACCCTTTTCAAGTACATGATCTCGCCAGCCCTGAACCAACTTGCGGCTTCCAACCCGCAAATAACAATTCTTCTTATACCCTCTGTGCGTGATGCCATAGACAAGCACGTTTCTTGGCCACAGGACGCCTTTCCAAGGAAGGACCTCGGTCTGCCCAAGGCAGCTAAAATCGTGGGCAATCCAATGACCTTCTCCATCAACGAGACCTTGGTCGGTATATCGTCACAGGACGTGCTCTACCAGCTCCAGGGTGGCGTGCTAGCTGGTGGTAGGGCCCCCGACGGAATGGACAGGCTGTCACGTCTGGCCAGGAATGTTATCGAGCAACGCCATTATTTCCCTCTGTTCCCTCCCATGGACAGGTCAAAACTCCCAAAAACGGGCACTGCCGAGGAGTTGGCGCTGGGCTCAGTGCTGGACGTGAGCTACCTCAAGCTGGGAGAGATGGTTAACGTGCGTCCTGACGTACTGGTGCTGCCCAGTGCAATGCCTCCGTTTGCTCGGGTAAGTTGATGAGCTTATAAAGTCATGTGGAGTGAAAATTTTGGATGAGGTGCTAACAAGTTGTGACTGAAACATAGGTTGTGGAAAGTGTCCTCGTAATTAACCCTGGATATTTGTCCAAGAGGCGTGGTCCAGGAACATATGCGCGCATGACTTTGTATCCTCCCAAGGTTCCACAGGAGGGAACAGCACATGGAGTCGTGGGACATGGTGTGTATGAGAGGGCAAGGGTTGAGATAACAAGGATATAGGAAATCTGTAGACTATAGCACAGCACCTGTTTAATGGAAGAGAGTCAAAGATTATCATTGCGTCAAATGACGCTGCTACGAGAACGAAACGTGATGGACCATTCGATGGTTAGGTAGTCCATGTGGTCTGTCCTAGAGATGCAAGAACCGCATACCTCCAGAGTGTAACTCCCAAAGCAACTTGATCCTGTTGCCTATGCGCATGATGCACTGCCAGCGCGAAATTGTACCCCATCATCCGTAAGTCAAAGTTGATCCTCTAATGATCCCAGGTATGACAATGATACTTTCAACTTGATGGCAATCGCTTCAAGTAAAACTGTAGTTCTGTACTGCACGTAGTTGGAGCTCAATATTCGACGTTGTCATACTCATCACTGTCGTAGTCATCGCTGTAGTAGTCATCTTCATGTCCATAGTAGTCTTAGTCGTCCGTGTAATCATCTGCGTCATCACCCATGTCCTCATCCTCGTCATCATTACCCTCAAGGATATCAAGACCTTCCTGCAGTTCATTAAGAATGTCGAGATCGGTAGCGAGCTCCACGACCTGTTTAAACTCACGCAACCATTCATGCTCGGGGAGTTCATATAGCTCGTCCTCCGAACAAACGTCGAGAACGTCGAGCAGCCTGCAACCCCAACCACAGCAGATTTGGCGCATTTCATGCGCGGTATACCCTCCGCTGAGGCAAGTAGTCTCAAATATCTCTTCAGAGTCTCCAGGGCGTTCTTCTTGGTGCCAAAGAATGCATCCTCTGTTGTGGACATGACGATGTGTTCGAGCATATCCTCGATAGTCTTGGCGACGTTCGTTGCTCTGTTCAACTGCTCCTCAACGCTCAGCACGGCGTACGAGCAAGAGTTGAGCGGTACCATGCATAGTTGCTGAGGTGGGAGAAATCCACATCAGCGGGGCCAGGTTGAGCGATTTGACCAGCATGCTATGCTTGGTCGAACGCAGTTGGCGGTCCTGGCATGAAGTTCGCCTGGTTGAAATAGATATTTGCTGCCATTTTTTTTTTCACTTTGAACAGATTGAGTTGGCAGGCCTGGGATACAGAGGGTATTTATAAGGACTGAAAGAGTGATGGCTGTCGACTAAAGTTTGGGTTCTGTTGCTGGGTAGACTGGGCAACTTTCAAAGAAGCAATGACGTGATGGTGGGGTGGTTTATGAATCGCCGTTTCTTTTCGCTGATACACCTGGTTGCCATGCGGCAAGGTTAAACGCGTTGTATGCGGAATAGAGCACCAGAAGTAGACTGGATCAGTATCAGTTCTCATCAAAAGGTAAGATAGGATCTGTCTGTCGTTAGTTGACTGGCCCTGGCATTGGATGGATACTGGTCGAATGAAATCGCGGACTTCTCAATGCTCACATGGAAGTGGGATCTCGGGCGGGGTCCACCGTGAATGCTCCGTAGCAACAGGGCAAGTTTGACCCCACATCCGCTGAAACTCACCAAAAAGTAAAGTGCTTGCGCGTAATTGGCGCCCAGAAGTTTAACGCGACGCGACCCGAACGCGTAGAGTGCACAATGCGAGCAGCGAGTCTTTACTTTCAATTGTCTACCCCCCAGAACGGGACGTAAACTACAGTGACCTTTTGTTTTTAGCCTGCCCCCGAATATCCAACTCTTCGGCTAGCCAAAATACATTCGAATGCTCTCCTTTTTTATACATATAGATTGAAACCTGCTCTAAATCACTAGATAACCCTTGAAAACTTGCCGTCATGGCGGGAACCAGCGCCACTGCCCGGACTCCAGCGAAACCAACACCTGCAAAGAAGGCCACTCCAGCTGCCTCCACCGGCAAGCAAGCAAGTATCTTGGGCTTCTTTGCCAAGTCCGGGACTCCTTCAGCATCATCTAAGCTTCCCACACGTCCCACTGAACCGAATTCTTCACCATGCCTCAAAGAGACCACAAAGTCCAACACCCTCGCCAGAAATAAGCCCCAGCGCGAGAACATTACGCCAGTCCCAAGCAGCGATGCCATTGAGCCCAGCAGCTCGCAGGAAAACAGAGATGCTTCGACAATCAAGCGAGCCGTCAACAACTTGGTCATTGCTAGCAGCAGCCCAGTCAAGAAGGTTTGTGCTCATGCTAGTGAACATATTTCCCACTGCGACTTTGCTCAAGCTTCCTTGACTAACCGTTTCCACTATAGATCAAGAAGGTTGTTAACTACGCCGAGTCTTCTGACGAGGATGAAGATGTATTCACCGCACTAAACACAAGGCAGAGCCAACGTCGTCGGGCGCGTCCTACGCTCAAGGACGAGGATGACGATGACGATGATGGGGACGACTTCAAGCCTGAACCTGATACAGCTATGGCTGATGACGATGACGGTACGTGAGAAGAACAAATATTCTCCAGCTTAAAGACATATTATTGACTTTTATTTTGTGGCAATATAGACGATATGGCAGACTTCGTCGTCTCAGACGACTCTGACTCAGGGTCCAGGCCGAAGAAGAGAAAACGAGCCAACACCAAGAGCGGGCCGCCAAGGAAAAGGAATGCTGCGTCATCTTCACCAGTTAGGGAGGCGGCTAGAGATGTCGAAGACGACGATGAGGTGCTTGGGGATATCCCTCAAACGTCGACCGCTCAGCAGTGGCGCTATGATCCAGAAAACCCAGCTCCTCCTCCCACAAAGACAAAGGACTCGACTGCGCGCTCCTCCACCCAGCAAAACAAGCCCAAAACAAAGGAAAAGGCGTGCAAGAAGGAACCCGAGGATCGGTATCCGTGGCTTGCTAAGATCCAGGATATGGACCGGCACTCACCTGACCACCCTGACTTTGACAAGTCTACCATCTTCATACCGCCGATGGCATGGAACAAGTTTTCCCCATTCGAGAAGCAGTACTGGGAAATCAAGCAGAAGCTCTGGGACACTGTCGTATTCTTCAAGAAGGGCAAATTCTATGAGCTGTACGAGAACGATGCTACAATTGGCCACCAGCTGTTTGACCTGAAGCTCACTGATCGAGTCAACATGCGAATGGTGGGTGTCCCCGAAGCCTCTCTCGACATTTGGGTCAACCAGTTTGTGGCCAAGGGTTACAAGGTCGCTCGTGTTGATCAGATGGAGTCTGCTCTTGGCAAGGAGATGCGTGAGAGAGGCGGCGACAAGAAGAACAAAAAGGAGGACAAGATCATCCGGCGAGAGCTGGCTTGCATTCTCACTGGAGGAACTCTAGTCGAGGGCAGCATGCTCCAGGATGACATGGCCACCTTTTGTGTGGCCATCAAGGAGTCTACCATTAATGACCAACCTGCTTTCGGCATCGCCTTTGTGGATGCAGCAACTGGCCAATTTTTTATCTCACAGTTTGAGGATGACGTCGACTTGACCAAGTTTGAGACGTTTGTCGCCCAAACCTCACCACGGGAGCTTCTCCTCGAAAAGTCAAACATCTCTACCAAGGCTTTGAGAATACTCAAGAACAACACGTCTCCGACGACGATCTGGAACTATCTAAAGCCGGACTCCGAGTTTCTGGATCCTGAAACCACGAGGCGAGAACTGAGTTGCGGTGACTACTTCAAGGTGGCCGATGGTGGGGATGAGACTGAAGTTTGGCCAGAGGCACTGGAAAAGTCGCGTGACAAAGACCTCTTGATGTCTGCCATGGGTGCTCTGGTTCACTATCTTCGAGTGTTGAAGCTAGAGCGCAGTCTGCTGTCCCAAGGAAACTTTGAGTGGTACAACCCAATTCACCGGGACGGAACCCTCGTCCTGGACGGGCAGTCGCTCATAAACCTTGAGGTGTTTTCGAACAGTGTGAATGGAGGTCCGGAAGGCACACTCTTCAACCTGCTTAACCGATGCATCACGCCCTTTGGCAAGCGACTGTTCCGCCAGTGGGTATGCCATCCGCTCTGCAACATCAAAAAGATAAACGAACGCCTCGATGCGGTGGACATACTCAACGCCGACCGCAGCATCTTGGAGCAGTTTTCTTCCCTCATGTCTAAGATGCCTGATCTGGAACGACTGATCTCCAGGATTCATGCTGGTGTGTGCAAAGCTGAGGACTTTGTTCGCGTCCTCGAGGGGTTTGAGCAGATTGAATATGCCATGTCTATGCTTGGTGCGTTTGGAGGCGGCAACGGACTGGTGGACCGCCTGATTGCTTCAATGCCTGATCTGAAGGAGCCTTTGACATTCTGGAAGAGTGCTTTTGATCGCAAAAAGGTACGCGACGAGAAGTTGCTCATTCCGGAAAGGGGAATCGAGGAAGACTTTGACGAAAGCGCCGACAACATTGTGCGCATAAAGAAGGACTTGCAGTCACTGCTTGACAAGCAAAAGGCGGCCTTGAAGTGCAAGAGCCTCAAGTTCACCGACGTCGGCAAAGAGATCTACCAGATTGAGGCACCGAAATCCATCAAGGTGCCTAAGGACTGGAGACAAATGTCGGCTACGTCCGCCGTAAAGCGGTACTATTTCCGCGACTTGGACGAACTAGTTCGCGAGCTGCAAGAGGCTGAGGAAACACACTCTCAGATAGTCAAAGATGTCGCTGCTCGCTTCTTCAAGCGGTTCGATGTCGACTATGAGATATGGATCCAGGCTATCCGCATCATCTCACAACTCGACTGCCTGATCTGCCTTGCCAAGGCATCGTCATCTTTGGGTGAGCCGAGCTGCAGACCTACCTTTGTTGACCACGAGCGTAGCGTGGTCGAGTTTGAAGAGCTCCGTCATCCCTGCATGCTTAATACCGTCGACGACTTTATACCGAACGATATCAAGCTGGGAGGTGACGATGCCAACATCAATCTGCTTACTGGAGCGAACGCCGCTGGAAAGTCAACGGTTCTCCGAATGGTAAGTGTTTTATTTGTACCGCTATGTTTCAGGACAACAGCACTTGTTTCATATATCAGAACCCATTGCTAACTTACAGTCCAGTCGTGTATTGCTGTCATCATGGCCCAGATTGGGTGCTACGTGCCAGCGACTTCAGCTCGACTCACTCCTGTGGACCGCATCATGTCCCGACTCGGGGCGAACGACAACATCTTTGCTGCACAGTCAACCTTCTTCGTCGAGCTGTCAGAGACCAAGAAGATACTGTCTGAAGCTACGCCCCGCTCTCTCGTCATCCTTGACGAGCTCGGACGCGGTACTTCCTCTTACGACGGCGTGGCCGTGGCCCAGGCGGTACTGCACCACGTAGCATCGCATATTGGCTGTGTTGGCTTCTTCGCAACGCATTATCACTCGCTCGCGACCGAGTTCGAGAACCACCCGGAGATTAGGGCCAAGCGAATGCAGATTCAGGTGGACGACGCCAAACGCCGGGTCACGTTCCTGTACCGACTTGAGGACGGTGTCGCCGAGGGCTCCTTCGGTATGCACTGCGCTGCCATGTGCGGTATCAGTGACCGTGTCATTGAGCGGGCTGAGGTTGCAGCCAAGGAGTGGGAGCACACAAGCCGGCTCAAGGAGAGTCTCGACAGAGCCAAAACAGGCTGTTATATACCGCTTGGTATTTTGAGTGATGTAGCGAGCCTGCTTAGGGATGACGATGAGCAGGAATCCAAAGTCAAAGATAGGGGAATCGATGTCCTTTTGAGGGCGATCGAACAGCTGTGAAGACAGCGGTGGCTTGACCATTGGCATCAGAGGCCATTGATGTACGATGCTCCAATGGAGTGTAGGAGATGTTTTGCTAGATGGCTGACCAGTTCTTTGTATCACGATCGAGTCTTATGTGTATATGTATGTGTCTGGCAGGACAGGGGATGGTATGACTGGGATGATGGAGTTGTTCAGCGTGTAGACTACGAGCAGCATGTTGGCTGTTATGATTTTACTTTGATACACTTGGTACATATAATAATATCTTAGCATGATTCTTTGGCTTACAACGTAACATACTTGAACTGACTGCAGTAAAGAGAATGACTACTTACCTAGAAAAAGAAAAGTAGTATAGTATATGAGGTTGTTCTTTATCATGACTGCCTGTGCTAGATCTACAGGGTGGATACCTGGCGTATATTGGTTGTTGCAAAAGGGTCACAGCAAATTTGATAATCGCGAGCTCTGAACCTAATCAACCTCGCTCGATATATATTCTTTCGTATTTTATGAATTCAATACCGTGTTGATACGAGATATGTACTTGCGAGATAAGGAGGGTGAAAATAAAACATGTACATGTGTCAATCGACATGAGAAACGACAAAGACACATGATGTCTCGTTTTCGCTACAACCCACGTTTCCAGCCCTGCCATCTTTTTTTCTTCTTTTTTTTTCCCTCTTTCTCTCTTTCTCTGTCTTCTCCATCCTCTGCCATCCATGCCAAGACTTCATGTCATGTCATGCGTATGAACGAACAAGTCCCGGGATTCTGACTAGTCTAGGTTCTTTTTTTTCGTCGTGACTGTTCGGCCGAGTTGGGCAGTTGGGAGTTTGTGTTAACCCGCTCTCTTCCGTTTCAGAACCCGTCTACAACAGGAAATCAGACCGGACTCTCCCCCACCTCTCGCGACATCCGACTTGTATTCGTCAGACGTTTGGACAGACGATTATGGGATACGACATGCGGTTGGACCCTTCTGGTCGGGAAGGAGGGGCGGGTAAAATTTGTTTCATCTCGTCTAGACTGTGCTTTTTTTTTTTTTTCCTTTTTTTTTTCCCCCTCTCTTCTCTCTTCTGTCTTTACTGTTCCTTGTCGGGTCCCAATCATGGCCAGCAATAAAAAAATAAGACGCCGAGCTAGAAATTTGAAACATGTCAGGCCATGAATGGTTAATATTTCAGACTAGCAGGGTAGACGGCAGTTTGGGGAAAAAAACAACGACGGGATCTACATAGCAGCCGATTCGCTATTAGTGATCCTCGTAGCATACTCGCAACGGCAATATCAACACTAGCAACAAAAGTTACGCGAGGGAATAATAGACGACGCAATTATTAGGTTACAACATTTACTGTATATACGATATACAACAAATTCAAGCTCCTAGAACCACTCTGGTGCCCAGGAACAAACCCTCCCAAGAAAAAGAAAAGCCAAACAATAGGCAAAAAAGGCAAAAAAAGGAAGGGAAAAAAAGTATAACCCCAACAGAAGAGAGCAAGAATTTGAACCGAGTAAGATATCAACGCTTTCATAGTTTTTAGGTACATGGCGAAAGGGAGGATACTACTCCTCCAAGAGCAAGAAGAAACAAGCAAAAGTGATGCGGGATGGGACAGAGGCCTGGCCTGAGTAAAGATGGAGGGGGAAAAATCGGACTTCTAGCTGGTATTGTGTGCTATAAACCGGCCACCGCCTAGATAGAACGAATCACCACCCCACATACATTTTTTTAAAGAACCGCCAGTTTAAGCGTTGAAAAACCTGGCAAAGCGACCGAGGCCGCGACGGTTCTTGTTGCCGCCCTTGTTGTTCTTCTTGCTGTTGCCACCCGCGTTGTTCTGAGTGGCGCCACCACCGTTGTTGCCACCGCCGCCACCGGCGTTGTTGACCTTCTTGTCGGACTGCTGAACAGCGAGGCAACCACCAAAGGGACCGGCCAGGGCGTTGTTGCGGCAGCGGACGGTGCAGATGTTGCCGGTGGAGCCGCCGGAGCAGTTGAGGTCATCGGGCATGGTGAGCTTCATGACGAACTGCTGGGCGCGGACCTGGGACAGACCGTTGGCGCCGGGTACGTTGTCGGCGACGCTCACGTTCTTGAAGGTTTTGCCCGTGTCACTGCTCTCGTCCACATCGCAAACATAAGGTCCGGCGCCGTCGGCGTTGACCTGGTGGATGGTCACGGAGAGCACGGTGCCAGCCTTGACAGAGGTGACCTTGTTTTCGGCGAGGGCGTTGGCGGTCTCCGTAGTGATGTCGATGCTGCCGTTCAGCTGGGTCCTACCGCAGGATTCTGCAAAAGGGGGGAAGAAAAGATAGTTTGTTAATGTCTTGCAGTCTTTTTTTTTTTTTTCAGATCCGATTTATTGCCGTGGCGTAATTTTACTTACTGCAGACGCCGTTCTGGATCTCGATATCCCTGATGATGGTGGTGTCCTGCTGGCAAGGGCTGATGGACGTGCAGTTACGGGCGACTGCGGGATTGACCTGGAAACCGACCGACGAAGGAGAGCCCGCTATACCCTTAGCATCGATAAGAACCGAGTGGGCGCTGGCCAGAGCGGCCATGGCGGCAACGAAGATTGTCTTGGAGAGCATCTTGACAGGTTGTGCGGAGTCCAAAAGGGAGGGAACAAAAAGGAGACTCTCAAAGAAAAAACAAGAAAAGTCGAAGGAGTGTGTAGTTGGAAAATTTAGGCACAGCCTGTTAGTCGAAATGAATCACCGTCAAGGAGGGAAATACAAACAAGAAAGAAAAGAGTCTCCGATTAGGGTTGTTTGTGGATGAGAAACAGCATCAGGATGTAAGCCATTAACAAAGATGGGATGTGCAAGATTTATAGAATAGGTCTACGGAGGCTTTGCAAAGAAGAGAGGCCCACCCCCTTGACTGCGGGTTCCATCCTCAGGGACGCAGGCGAACATGGTTCCAGGGGTATCGCCGCCACCCCCCCCCCCCCCCCCCCCCCCCCCCCCCCCCCCCCCCCCCAGGAGATGGGCAAGGATGGATATGGATTTTTTTTTGTCTTTCTCTTTGATAAAGTGGGAATCATGGTAAGGCCGGCAAAGGTTGGTAATGGTAACCAACCCAAATTATCTCGCACGCAGCTTGTCGCATCGGGGTGGAGGAGGAGAAAGGGGAAGGGACCCTCACACAAGGCCTAACCATACCACATATCTAACAATCCCATGGTTGGCTGCAGGAACAAAAGGAAGTGGGTGTTTGCAAACGGGTAAATTCCCTGCACATCCCTGATGGGGCGGATACAGGGATGATGTGATGGAGTTGGGACAAGGCAAGGTTACAGTAAAGGCAGTTTAGTACAGTACATACAATACAGTACAGTACACAACCGCCTACACATACTCTGTACACCTTAGTTGCAGTAGTGAAAGGGTAAGTGGAAACGAGATAATCAAAGCATGGCGATAGGCAAGTACAGTAGTAGCATTAGTAGCTTGCTTAGTATGATGGTTGCACAATAAAGTGTGTATAGGTAAGGTATGTATATCAATTATAGAGTTTGAATTTGTGAAGACAAAATTTGCGTTCCAGTCTGACGGGTGCATACATGAACAAGCAACGATAGAGCTCGGAGTCCGTCAAAACTATCGAGTCATGGGGGCTGGAAGCGAGCGATGGGGAAGGCAAGTTCTCTTGAGTAGGTACCTACCTTTAAGGCGCGTTCGTGTCTGCAAAGTTACCTACCTAAGGTAGGTACCTAAGTTACCTAGTCCGCTCAACCCAATGGTCCCGAGTTCCGGGAAGGCACCTACGGAGTGATTAGGTTGACTTCCAGTATGAATACTTAGCATGGCATTAGGTTGGCGAGCCAGCAAGGAGAATCTTCTTTCCCCAAAAAGTCAAAAATAAAAATAAGATAAAAATTAGAAGAAAACAAAAGGGGTGTTGAGAACATGCGTTCTGCTCCACTCAAAGAACATGAGTTCTGCTCCACCCAAAGAACATGCATGGACTGGCCAGTAGTTGAATGAACAGATGTTACCAAAAGGGGCCAACCTGGTGGACATCCGTTGAATGTAAGTAGCACGATGAGTGGAGAATATCGATGACAGCTTGAGCGGCTGATTGGTGGTCTATGTACTCTGGGACGTTGTGGTACGTTCCCAAATTGGATCTCCTTCGTTGCGCGCCCGCCCGAGATGGAGTTTTTGATGCATTATGCCAGGTGTCTGCGACGTTGCTGGGGAGGGTAGGGCGGTTGAGCGGCTACACAATCTGTTACTTGGGGGCTGTACGTTGTGGGCCCCCTCAAAGAGGGGGTTGCAAAATCGCGGGTCACGACAAAATCGCGGGTCAGTAAATTTGTTAGGGAATCGCCTACAAAAATTACTCGTTAAAAAACAATTAACACACATTAACACAACAACAATCAAAAAAGTCCAAAATAAGGTTATATTAAAACCGTAATTTGCGTTATAAATATTTATTCCAAAAAATTTGGGTCAATTACCGTAAATAGGCCGTTTAAACGGTTATAAGGCGAACCGGATATTTCCAAATCGTTCGTTTTATACCCCGGTATTAGCGGCGAAAAACATTTTTTAAACGGTTTTATATTTTTAAATTAACGAAACGGAGGTAAAATTAATAGTATATATTACGGAAATGGTTAAAAAGGCGTTACGGGTAAAAAGGGTAAAATTAATTTTAAAAATCGTAATATATATATACTAATAAAATAATTAAAATCGGTTTTTACGGTAATATTAATTTACGTGCCCGTTTTACCATTTAAAATTGGCCTTTTATCGAAGAACCATAATTGTAAAATTTAAAATTCGGTTTTTTTTTTTTTTTAGGTCGTTTTTTAATTTCCGGAACGTTTTCCGGCTTAAAGTTTAAATTTTTTAAATACCTTTTTTTTTATATTTTAACCCCGTTAGGTATACCGTTAAATTTTCGTTAACGTTAAATAATTTATTTTTTATTTTTATACTATAAATTTTTAACGAATTTTTTTTATTAGTAAATATTTATTTCTTCGATTAAGTTTTATTTGGTTTTGTAAACGGCCCGTATATTTTTTAACGTATTAGCGGTTTGGAATTATTTATCGTTTAATTTTAATATTATTTTAATTTTATATCGTAAAATACGTTATAGGCGTTTTTTTTTATTATTTTATTTTTAAATAATACGTTACCGGAAAAAAATCGCTTCGTTGGTAACGGCGTATAAATTAAAAAAAACGTTAATTATATTTAAATTAAAAAAATATAATTTGGCCGTAATACGGTTTGCGGTATATTTGGTTCGGGTAAATCGTTTAATAGTAAATAGGGTTTTTGGATAACGTAAAATATTCGTTACGTTAAATAAACTACGTAATTTGGCCAGTATTTTTTTACCGTCGACTGGAAATAACCCGGTATTTTGGAAACCGTTAATAACGTGGCCAATCGTAAAAATTATTTCCCAATACCGTTACGTAAATAAAAATATATTAATTTACCGCTAAATTAATAAACAAATTAAAAACGATTTATTTAAATCGTTATAACGAAATTAAATCGGGTAAATAACGGAATACCGCTTTGGATATACTTATATAATACCGCCTACAATTTTTTTTCAAATAAATAAATATTAAAACGTTTATAAATTATATAAAATACGTTAAATAAAACGGTAAAATAATTATTTCGATATTAAATTTAAAATAATAATTAAATATTTCCATACCAAAATAACCGGTAAAGCCGTCGAAAAAAAGCCATTTCCAAATCCGGGTTTTGGCCCGCCGAAAATTTGGCTCGATTTGAACCGTAATACGGCTTACAAAATCGAAATTGGCGTTAAAATTATACCCAAACCATTTTTTTAACGTAAAAAATCCAATCGATTGCACGGTAACGATTTTTAACTATAAATACCGGTTAAAATATTATATTCAAATAAATATAATTTTTACGTTAGAAAAACCAAATTTTAACCGCGTAAATACGATATTTGCAAACAAATCCAAATTAAACTAATCGTTGGTAGGCCATTTTATAAAAATATAAAAAGGCGGTAACGATTACCCAATTACGTTACCCGTATTTATTAACGTATAGCTTTTACGGTTGGCCGGATCGATATTACGTAGCTTTTTATATTTTTTTTTCGTTACGATTAATACCGGTATCCGGCCATTTCGTATACCGATTTTAATACCGTATTTATTACCGTTTTAAGCCGTTAAAGGCGTAATTCCAAATTTAATTGTACGGGTAACGGTACGGCGATACCAACTTTCCACGAAATCGATTTATTATTTAAAATTTAGGCAATAAATTTTAACGGGTTATTATTTGGTAAATCGCAATTTTGGGTGTTTTTTAAATTAGCGGCCGTATTAAAAAAGCTGGATTGGATTATAAAGCGGTATACGTAATTAACGCATTAAATTGGCCGCAAAAATAACGTATTAATTAATAAAGTAAACGTCCAATTTATTAAATTGTATAAAATAGGTAACGAAAGTTTGGTTTTTAACCGCGGTTAACGTTAAAAACCGCCCAACGCGTTTTATTAATAATTCCGGTTTATTTTGCGTTTAAAGGGTTTAAATATGCCGTTAAATATTCGAAAACGCGTAACGGTACCTATTATAATACGCCCGCAACGTTTCCGGGTTAAATTTAGCCCCCCGTATAAAATATGATTTAACGCGGTAAATTTTAAAATATTTAACGTATTGGCGGGCAGCCGAAATAATTGGAAATTTACGCGATTTTATAATATTAATAAAAATGCGGTAAATGTAATTGTGGTGTTGTTAAATCGGATTGCACCTGCATGCAGTTATTTTGTTAACGATTTTCTAGCTAAAAAACTAGTGAATGGTAACCCGCGATTTTGTCGTGACCCGCGATTTTGCAACCCCCTCTTTGAGGGGGCCCACAACGCACAGCCCCCAAGTACATCAGTGGCGATTGCGATTGAACGAAATTTTTTTTTTTTTTTTTTTTTTTTTTTTAGGTTTTTGGCTTTTTTGGTTTTCCGTAGTTTATCATACCCGGATCTATGGTGCATGTGATTATCGCATGTTGGATTTTATTTCCCCTCCTTCGGTATATTCTCGTTGACAGCCGCATTCGTTTGATGTCTGAAATGACGAGGGATGAAGAATAGGCGAGCGATGACGGGGGATTTTCATCGCAACGAGACTTTCGCCAAGTGAGCGGTAAATTCGATAATCTGCCGGCAGTACTTACTCTGCTGTGAAACCGCAGAGCCTTGTTTCGTAGATCATTGACCCTCATTGGCATTCCAATACCTGGTAGTCCACATATAATTGCGTACCGCTAGGTAGGCTACCTTACGAGGGTGGCCAGGCGATTGCTAGCTACAATTGGACCTGAGTGTTCCAAATCACAGCAGCGGAAACAAGGCACCTGACGAGTAGGCGTATAACAATAGATCCTCTCTCGGGGCCGGTTACTGACAGCATGTCAATGCACTCTACGGATAGATACCACCCACTCATTTGACCCTGTGTAAGCAAAGTCCTACATTTGCGTTTCGCCAATTTCTTCTTTTGGGCATACTCTTGAAATCAAACTTTTATTTAAAATTCGATGAATCGTCGCTATGTTATTTCAAAGACGGACTTTTTACGGCATCTTTTACGTTGTCGCAGTTGTTTGTGCTACAAATTCTATTACACAACGGACGGTAAAGAAAAGGAAAGCGCGCTAATACAATCGGACGGTCCAAGACGGGAAGAGCCGTAGGATGGATTATCATAAGATCAAGGCAGTCTCCTGTCCGCTCGAGCAACCGCAGGGGCCAGGATCACCACCACACCTCATCAGACTCGGCCGCCAGGAATGTGAACGTTTTGGGGGCCGGGCTTGTGTTTTCTGTCATGTCACTGTCATCTCCTCCTAGCCTGTCCGGTTGGACTTGCTTCCAAAACCTCAAGCGAGGGCTTCGAGTTTGTGATGTATGCCAAGATAAGAGAGTGAAATAGAAAGTCCGTCTTCCTTGCCGTTTCATCTCGGTCAGGGACTTGACGCAATATCCACCCTTGCGGGCCCAACCAGAAATATGACTTGTTGCGAGTTTGATTTTGGTAAGGTGGACCACTAAAAACGTGGATCAAGTGGAGGCTCAAGAGGAGCACCCCCACCGATGTCCAACGCTTCAAATATCGTACCTTTCCCCCTTTCAGGACATTCCGATGGCCTTGGCGTCCAAGGGGCAACATGCACAATCTACCGTAAATATTGTGTGGTATTGAATGAGATGCTAAAACTGATCTCGTTAGCGAATCGTCGAGAAACAGAGCCGCGATGCCGTTTGGCTCGAGGCGAGGCCTAAGAATAGAGTGGTATTTTTTCCAACAGTGTGCGAAAAAAAAAAAAAAAAAAAAAAAAAAAGAAAGAAAAAAAAAGTGGTCTACTCGTCCCCGAGGTAGGCTTGGTTGTATGAGGATCCCGAGAAACACCGAAGATTCTCGATGTCGGGGACTGGCGGTTGCTGGAACGATACCAAGGATAATAGAAGAATGTATTGCTACGTAGTATTTCCTAATCTAGGAAAAGTACCATTCACGGTTACGTTGGGTGTCTGAGCAACCAGGAAGTATTACCACATAATGATCCGATCTGCAATAGGATCTATCTAGGTATGTTCAAAACATGAAGATGCTGTGATTCCCAGGAAACTGGATATTCCCGAACCGTCCCATCCAGAAAAGTTCTTTTTATCATATTGACAAATGATTCGAAATGTACATACTTGCCGATCTGATGAGCCACCTCCAGAATTAGAGTGAGTATACTTAACTTGTATGGTTATTCTCATATACGAAGTATGGTGGTGTTGCAGGCGGCAAAAATAGTCCTTGCTACGTTTGGAGTCGATGGGTCTGGTCTGCCTTGTCACCAAGGGGAAATGTATCTCATGAACGGTTTCTGACTTGCTTTACGCGCATGAAACTGGCGTTAAGTTTTATTTTGTGGGAGAGTCTGTTTGACAACCCGCATTGCACTACAATAGGTAATATTACCTACCTTATTACCTAAGGTAGGCACCTACCCAGTAAAGCCAGGTAAACTTAGCTACCTTACTTACAGGGAGCGTCCTCGATTCGACTAGGTTTAGTCATCAACTCCGGCATGCTCGGCTTTCCGCCTGGCAGACCAGGACCGCGCGGACAACCGTATCACCGATATGCGCGTTCAAACTTGGGATGGTTAAACAGTTTACTTTCAATTTTAGTATGGCCTGACTACTGCGTATGTGATTGTTGCTGTCAATTCAATTCTTAAAAAATTATAATTTGAAAGCCACAGGGTCGTCCTTCGTTTTACTTTTTACTCTGACTTCCTAGGTAGGTAGCAAGCCTTGTAAGCTTAGTTTTGCGACCCTAACCCAGCAAGGCGTACCGTACCAAGCGTACCAAGCGTACCTACTGTATTTGTCCGTCAAGTGGCACGTGCAACGAACGCCATGACGAATTTTCAGCCAAACGCGTCAATGTCAATTGAAGCGCGACTCTGGATGCGGCTTTCTTAATCATCATTGGAGTTGAGCCCAACGACATGAAGACCTCAAACTAGCGTTGCTTTTTTTTTTTCTCTCTCTCTACAACTGGAGCCCATCAAGGCACCAGTACCGTAACCGACGTTATCAGATGTTTCCATCATAACTCTTTTGTTTCGACCGATTCAGGACATCTGGGGTGCAAGAGAGTGAGCAAAAGAAATACAAATATCACCTGGGTTGGCGACAGCTATAGCGGGTAGCTTTTCGCCTTTGTGACCGAGGCTAGATATGGCTACTCCAAATCATGGTCGAGGGGTTGACCTGCAGCGTCTCACTAGGGAAGGCAAGCGGCCTATTGCAGATGAGTTGGAGAATGGAACTGCAAAGAGGCAACGCGTGGCTCCAGACTCGGATCAGGAAGATGCGGAACCAGAGTCAAAGCTGGACGAATCGGCAGTAGGCCTCATCGCACAGGGCTCCGGCCGTAGAGGCCCTTCGGTGTCTTCTGCTGCTGCTGCGGTCGATCAAGGATCCGAGGCGGAAACGTCCAGCGTCGAACCAGATGCCCCTACGGTAATCAGTGATGGAACAGAATCAAGCGAAGACGAAGATGATTCTTTGGTCGAGGTTATGGACAAAACGGGAGCGTCAACTTCGCTTCCGTCTAATGCTGTTGCCTCTACTGCTGTCGCTGAACCCGAGCCCGAGCCCGAGCCCGAGTCGGTCTTGTGGAATCCCGATCCCGACCAAGACGCTCCTCCGCGCTGGCACACGCCCATAATACACTACAGCGACGTTAGCAAGATTTACAGCCTCAAACTGGCCAACCCGGAAAGATCATACAGGCTCTGGCGAGGTACTTGAAATATGCCCTATAGCTGTTTCCCACATCTGGCCTAGCTGGTTAAACTAGCGCTCTTCTTCTTTGCTTGGATACGTTGCTGACATTCTTCAGATGTAAATGGGGCCATGGACAGCACTTACGGCGCTCTGTTACCGGAAGGATACGAACTGTGGCCCAAACCTTCTCACCCGTGGATATGTCCGGTTCGCGATTGTAGAAGGCTCTGTCCAAGTCGGCAGGCGCTCGGCGGTCATTTCATTGTAAGTTTTGATTGAAGTAAAACCTTTTTTTTTTCTCTTTGGACTTTATACATGAATAAATATGGATGAATATTTGCTGACAAGTCGATGTAGAGACACCGCAAGTCTTTGTTGAATGACAACAGGGACGGAACATTTACGGTCGTGGGTACATATTCAGAACAGTTACTAGGCGAGAAAGGTTTGCCAGCTGTGGTCATCACACAACAACCTGGTAACACGGCGCCAATGGAAGTCCCCAGTGAGCTCCCGAATTTGGGGCCTGGAAACGGTGCGATTACTACTATTTCGACACTACCATCAGAATCGCTGCTGCCACCCAGGACGCCTACGATTATTGAAACCAATAACGGAGTCCCCGTCTATAGGAGACGAGAAGACCCCAATGCTGGCATCACTCATCCTCAATACCCTAACAGGATTATTTCACCTAACCCATATTTATTGGGGCTCATACCACTGCGTACCGACTCTCCCCAAGTGCGATCAAAAGGGAAGACGCCAAATATGGAACTGGATGCAAACGGCGACTTTGTAACGCCCATACCGGGTGATTCCGACCGTATGTGGGAGTATATAAAGGATTTTATGCGTCAGACGCCGCTGCCACCCTCAACTGGGCACGTCCCCGATGTCATTGGGCTGCCCAGGCTACGTGACATACGGTGGAACGAGACGTGGAAGAATGGCTACTTTGAGAGCCTTCCCAGAGATGTCACCGCTTTAATAATGTACCTTACTGGTGAATATCCGCCCGTCTCTTGTACAAGATGCAAGGCTTCCAAAGGTCCCTTCGATGGTTGCATTGTCATGTCGCGCGAGGTGCAAAATTCAGCTATTGTCAGCTGCTCCAACTGCTGGTACCACGGCTATCAAACTCAATGCAATTTGAAGGGTTATCTGAGGAACAGGCCATGGATGATTAAGTATAGGGGTTCGGAGGCTGCCAGCACTGCTGCTTCACCATCTGCCGCTCTGCTAGCCACCGCGAACGCGCCAGCACAGATACCAAGAGCGGCTCAGACGCCATTACCAACATATGTATCAGGAGCATCCGGTAGCACATCGGGGCAATCACAGTCGCTGCAAGCCTCAACGAGAAGAACCAACCCTACACCGGCGGCGCAGCAACCTACTCCGCAGGCTACACACACCGGGCAGTACGCAATATCGAATAACAAATCAACAAGTTCTACACCAGCCATTCCAGAACAACATAGGATGACCACTCGCTCCGCATCATCTGCAGTCACCACTACCTTGGCTAATCGCGCTCCTAGCAACATACAGACACAAACACCAGCGGAAGCTCTCGAGATGGAGGGTTGGGAGGTGGGCCCTGGCCGGATAAGGTCTCAACAAGACGATGGTGAAAGCATCGCATTTTCGAATGCCTACCTCTTTGGCACCAACGGCTCGTCGGTCGCCGTGGCCGACGGCATCTCGTTTCACGTCGACGTCATACGTCCCGGGACCAGACGCACCTTTGAGGGTGACAGCGCGACGACGCGAATCTGCTCCCTGGCGAGCGGTAAGCTCAAGGTCAGGATGCAGGGAGAAGGCGAGCTGACTTTGGGCCCGAACGGCATGTTCAAGATTCGGCCGGGTGTTGCGTGCACCGTTGAGAATAGGGTCTACCTCGATTGTATATTACACGTCTCTTCGGTCGTCACCGAGGACATTCAGGATATTGATGGATAGAGGATGAATCGACCGTTTCTAGTGAATAAAGGTCATAATCTGGCGACGATGCTGCACGCGTGATTCACCTTCTGTGCTTGATTCTGTACGTTTGTCTCTGTTTGTCAATGTTTCTATTGACACAAATTGGTCACTCTATGCAACATGTTCACCATCAGGATAGACAACTGAAAGGGTATGAGTATGACTGCCACGCACAAGTGTATTCTCAACACACTTCTGACTCTTTTTTTTTTGCTACAAATTGACTAAGGGCACGAATTTTGCTCTGAAAGTCTCATGATTGTTTGCATTTTTGTTTGTATCACACGCACCCCCTTTTTTTTTACTCTAGCAGACTGTGATGGAGTTTTGACTCAAGAAATCCGTTATATAACCGAAATGCCTCGAAATAGCCTCGACGCAACAAAAAGCACCACAGGGCTTGGTGCTCTTAGGCGCTTCAGCTCTACCTTTTCCCTCAAATCAGAGAATTCCTCCGAGCCAAATGGCAAGCCCGAGAGTAGCAAGCACCGGTTCACGAAAATGGTAAGCATTGTTTGGAAGCCTCCCTTTTACTTTGGGGCATATTTGATTGTGATTTGTACTTTGATATGTTTTTCTACCTTACACGACATCTTTTTGCCCAATGCGGTATGGCTTGTTGATATTCCAGCATATATGACATTTCATGATATTCAGGCTTGAACCCAGCAAACACTGATCCAACATCCACATCCGTTCATTTTGCCTCTCTTGATGATGCTTTGCTTTTATGGTATATTACTCTGTATTCTAACCTCCTCCTCACTAGCTCGGAACCGTGTTTCCTACAACACGGCGACGCTCTCCGTCTCCGGTCACAAAACCAAAGACCACTCCACAAATACCGGCTCAGAGTAGCCCGCGGACAACACCAGTCCGTTCAGCGACGGCATCCCCAATCCGGAGGGAGCAGATCCGTATCATTCGTGATCCTCTTCCCATCCGGCCACCTAGACCCTTCTGCCCAGCAACCAATCACATCATAGCGAGCTTGCAGCGTGGCTCCTCTCCTGTGCGGCAGCAGCAGCCGCCAGATGCCCGTCGTGGGTTCATATATCTATGGCTTCTCCCTGCCAGCTGACCTCATTATCTGACCTTGATGCAGTACTCAACTAATGATCCAATAGAAGCAGATATCACGGGCGATGGCAGCCTGGTGCTGTATAAACCTCCTCCACCCACCCCGACGCAGCAACAAGCCTATACTCAACAGTTCCGTGAAACGCAGACACACCGACACGCAGCGGGCTCGCCTCGCCCCCCGACGCGCGACACCGCAACACCAACCAGCCCCTTCCATCGAAACGACCCCGACCACGCCCGACAACCACCACCACAACCCAGGCAGGAAACACCGCACCGAGTCAGACCCCCACACATGACAGCCGGGCGGCGCCGTTCATCACCCAGCCCCGATCCAGCCAGCATCATGGCCGCGTTCCCCTCTCCGCCGTCCTGCCCACCACCGCCAGAGTGGATCCGCGAGCAGGCCGCGGCCGGCAACCCGGCGTGGAAGTCGTCCATGTCGGACTCGGGCCCGAGCAGGCGCTCGCTGCTGTGGAAGAGGCTGAAGCGGTGGGGGGAGAGAGTCAGGGGCCGGCTCGGGCCGTCGTCGCGGTCGAGGAGGCTGCGGGGAAAGGGCAAGGTGTCGTCGGGTGCGGAAGGGGTAGATGACAAACGGCCAATGAGCGACCCGTCGCCGCCGCCGCCGAGGCCCTGCTCGAGTGTGTATTCGACGGGGTCAGGGACGTGTTTTGCCGAGTCTGAGGGTCGGGCGTCGGCTGCTGGGGCCCGGTTGTCGTGGCCTGGGAGTAGTCGTCCGCCGGTGGGTGCTTCGTGGGTTTGAGTGATGGTACCTGGGGTGGTCCACGGGCGTTTTCTTGGAGGGCTTGGGAATTTTTAAGGAATTTTTGGGGAAAATTAGGGGTTGGGACCAAGGCGGCATCTGAGGCTCTGCTTTGCTTCATATCAATATCGCCCTGAACTTTTTGGGCTTCAAAATAATCTCCGATAAATCATATTTTAGCTACAATACTTTTTGCTGATATTTCCGATTACATAGCGGTTGTTATCCAGAAATAATACTCTCGATTGATCATGGGCATTTACTTGCTCTGTCCTCAATATTCTTGATCCATGTGTATTTATTTGCATACATTATCGGCGAAATCGTACATCTTTGCCTCTTTGAACCATACATCGAAGCCTGAGAAGCTGGCCTGACATAGAAATTGAATAATTATCCAGAATAGGCTATCCATGGATGCTATTTCCCAACAGTCTCGACCAGGGCTCTGCGTCTTAACCCGAATGCACGACGGCCCAGTGCAACAAGGCAAACATACATGTCTCAAAGGCCTGATCTCATATTGTTTTGTAAAATTTCAGTTATCTCTATTCAATTATTGATCGAAAAGTTTACTTACGAAAAGACCACTAATCCAGATGAGTGACGCGTATGATCTACTAACCATCGACTTCGACTAAATTGTTACCAAGCAATCATCAGAGGAATTCAAGGTGGAGCGTTTGGTTAGAGGAAATTGACTCAGCCTGTAAATACATGCTGTCATCTGTTCAACATGGTCATGGAGTGACTTGACATATGCCTAAGAGCAACAGTCTTTTCCGAGGGTGAGGTTTATTGAACCCAAACTTTGCACCGAGTTCTTTGCACCAGGTTTCAAAGAAATGAGTGAGGATTGACGCAACGCACAGTTTTATTCACCCAGAAGCATGCCAGGTCGCCGTAGCATTATGAACATGATGACACATATTTCCCCAGCGGGATACCGCCCATAGAGCAACAAAGTGAAGACAAAACAGTAGAATGCTAACCCGCCAATCCCACCTCCAGCCCGAGGCCCCTGACATAGGCATTGGTCTGCCAGGGCGATACCGCGACGTCATTCCCACACTGCTGGCGGTGGTCGGGATGCCAAGATCCATGCCGGCTATGGCCACAAGAGGCGCGCCAACCTCGGAGCTTATCACGTACGGCCAACACGGCCTTGTCAGGGACGCTACCTTGACCAGAAACAGCCCGAGGCGGAAAATGAATGCTACCGAGTCACCATTGTACAAGAGGAACCGCACGATATGATGACGCACCACAACGATGCGATGCCTTGCTTGTTCAATCATGGTTGTGGCCGGTGGCATCAATAGCGGGACCATTGTAGGGGGTGTATTAGCTGGATAGTCATTTTCGGCTTGCGAGTGCGACGGCGACTCGTGCGAGATGTCAAGATCGCTGTGCGCGGTGGCCAGAGCTAGTCGTGATCGGGGTGTCGTTGGGATCTTGATTTTCTCAATGCTATTCCTAATAGTCGGCTGAGGTGAACCATTCGCGTCTCCTGCAGCCGACACCGACTCACTCTCGTCAACCGAAGATGATGACAGAGGTCGTGCAAATCGATTTACGGGTTCTTGTGATGACTGACTGTTAGCAAATCTGACCGCACAACATACACCAAAAGAGCTCACCCACCATTGACAGGCGTAGATGGAGGCATGGGGGAGTCCAAGTTGCGGACTCTTCCTGTAGGCATCATATTCGATGTACCGCCCCTTGATCCACGAGGAACTGCGTCGAGGTTTGATTCATTCGAAATGATGCGGAGGACCTCAGCGGCACTTGGACGTTCCTCCGGGAGTACGGATAGTAACTTCTTCAGCAACAGGTACACCTTGTCCGGAAGATCAGGCCGCTCTCGTCTTTCATACTGATATCCTTTCCAATCCTTGATTTCGGCCCGTAGCATCTCGACGTCCTCCAACTCTTCCTGTACCATGTTGGCATTCTGGTAAGGCAAGCGGCCGAAACACAAAAAGTATAAAATCATGCCCATGGAGAACACGTCCGACTTGGTCGTAAAGTTCCCATATCTCCCTTGCCTATCTTTGACCAGTACTTCAGGGGCACACCAGCTAATCGTTCCGGTCGAGCCCGTCGAATTCCTGAGTGCTTGCTCTTGCTGCACCTCCCCAAAATCACTGATGAGACATGTCATTTGTTTGCCTTGCCGGTGAAGCAGACAGTTGCTTGGTTTCAAGTCTCTGTGGATGTAGTTAGATTCGTGCAGATAGACAAGACCCGATGTGATGTCTTTGAAAATTGAGTAAATTTCATCAAAATGAAGACGCCGATGTGAAGTGAGTCCCTGAGGTCTTTCGGTCTGCCCCTTTGATCGACGTCGCATCTGTGCCTTGAGCTGTTCCTTTGTGGTCTCCTTTGGCTTCTGACCGACGACATACTGGTGAAGGTCTCCACCGTTGCAATATTGCTGCAGTATGAAGGCGCATGCGACTTGCGGCCCGAACCGATTCAACGTGACCTCTTCCAGCCATACGTGTTTGTAAGCCACCAAGTTTGGGTGGGTAAGGTTGGCCAGAAGCTCTACCTCGATGAGCACCTTTTCAAGCCAAGCATGATCATCGCCCACGGGAACTCGTTTGCAAGCGTAGTTGCCAAGCTGAACACCATCGAGCTGGTGGCGGACGAGCAGAACAACACCCTTGCCACCCCTGCCAAGCTCACGCTCCTCAACAAAGAAATCACGAAAGTAATTCGGACTAAAGGCATTCCTCCGGATGCGGGCTCCCTCCTTCACCGAAGGTGTACTCGACATAAACTCTGCGCCATCCTCGGTATCGGGCTCCACGTGGGGGACCCGGTGAACAAGACGTTTCACCGGGCTCGAGGGCGGGCGATCGTGCCGGTGAGCATGGCGATCGTCTTGATCGCTCTGGGGTTCAATATCGTGCCCTGCCTGCAACAGACGAAAGTAGTTTGGGCTTACGAAGTAGGGTTCGTGGTGGTTGTTGCCCGGGGGCACGTCAAAAGGGCGATCGCCGGACGATACAGGGTGGAGGGACTGGTGGCAGGTAGGACACTCGGTGATTCGTCTGATTTCCAGTCTCCGGGAGGTCCTATCGCGGACGACCAGGGCATTGTTGTGACGCCTGTCAATTGGACAGCGGCGTGGTTAGCGAGTCTGTTGATTGGTGACAAACAGCAGCCACATACCCAGGAACCGGGTCACGTACAGAACAATTTCACGATCCTCGGAAGAATGATATGGAATTAGTGACATGGTCACGCATTCGAACCCGCTGGTTTGGGTAAAGTCGATTCTCTGAAACCGAACCTGAGTGTGCCACAAAATGTCGAGACGAACGAGAACGAGCAGAAGTAAACGACTGAAGGACGGCCTATGCGCAAGTTAATAATTGATTCGAGGCGACCAATGGGCGGTCAGTCGACTTAATCATGTAGCTTGTAGGCTGTAGGGATGAAGGAACGGAGTCCCCATCTTCCTGGTAATAGCAGGTTGTGATTTTTCAATGACCTGTTTGATGGAATGTGGTGATGCAGGAACATCTGCTCCGGATTTCTTTGTGACTAGTCTAGGTTGCCGTCAAATAGAGGGGCTACGCAGCAAGTCAGGCACTGGAGATGGGGTGGCCCAGGCTCCACATCTCGCCATTCATCGCGATTTCCCTGCAGCTTGATGTCACGGCCAGTTGCCAATTTAGCAGCTTGGCGGTCATCAGATGTGACCCCGGCTTGACCGGCGGAACAAGTACCGCAATCCCTGTAAGGCCTTTTTTTGTCCAAATTTATTCCTCAATTGTCGCTGAATTCAACCTGAACCAATCATTACTTACAGTACCTCAACTAATACTCCATCCTAGGTCGTTCCCCCGTATGGGTTCCTATGCTCGCAAGGCTGTTCATTATGGTATGGATATGAAGTTTATGCAATTTTAGTTTTCGCATACAAAGCAAGCAATGCATTGTGAGCCCATTGAGACGGCTATCAGAGTGAATGGATTCCACAAACCTGGCACAATGAATCGACAAAGGCCCCTCTATAATGCCGACATATGCATATTGTCAACTCTCTCAACAAAGAGACTCTTTCAAATGTTTCAAAGGCTCGACGCCGAACATGACTCTCATAGTTAATCTAAAAAAAGAAGATATAGTCTTCTTTCACAAACAACGGTGAGATGGATATATAAACGGCAGAATCCTCCAGCTTCATCTCATCATATCTACAACTACTCCTCATCGGCATCGGATTTCTCTGGTCTCTTCAAAACAAAGTCATCCTTTAACCGTTTACGCTCTTTCGGATCCTCTGGATAGGACCCGATCGATATCAACAAGCACAACAGTACTTTGAAGGTAAGCACGCTCCTTTCCACTCACCAAATTCTCTCCCCCGATATCCCCCTTTCAACCCTTCAAAATGTGCTGGATTCAAGGCGTCATGGTCTTTGAGACCTGCGGCCACGAGCTTGTCGATGTCCTCGAGAGTGATGTCAAGTACTGCCCCTGGGCCTCTGCTAAGCGCATGGCTTGCCCCGAGTCCATGTGTGAGAACGAGGAGAGCTCGCTTCGAAAAGTTCCTAACCTCTGCGAGAGCTGCATTGCACAAAAGGCAAAGAAGGACAACAAGTTGAGCAGTAAACTGGGCAGCAAGCTCGGCCTGAGGAGGTAAGTAAAACATCACTTTAGTATTCAAAGAAAGGGGAGAAAAAAAGGATAGAAAAAAGACATAGTCTTCATGATGACGTACAGGTAGGTGCAATCCTGAGGATTTCTTTTAATCATGATAATCTAATGTTATTGTGGTGAACAAATCATAGTCGTTATACCAAATTACAGTTGGTGATATAAGTGCATGTATAGGCTATCGGCCTCGACCCTGTGCAGGGTAGGCATCCTGCTCCTGACGCTTGAACAACGGAGACAAAACTGGAATCGTACCAGGTACGCCAGACCCCGCACCCCACCTTAGTAGTGTTCATTAAGAGCGTTGCAAAAATAGACGTCATTCAAAGCTAGCTGCCCTACCGGTATATTGTTTTACAGAGGGGAAAAAAAATTCTAACGAATTGGAACGCATTTCTAAAGCAAGCTCAACTACATACACATTACCGGTAACATCCAATAGATAGGTGCCAGAACACCGGAATCAACGTGACACCAGTGCACACGAAAGAAATGGAGTCTCTAGAGCAGATGCAGGCGCGGCATCGCAAGGAGCTCAAGGATCTACAGGGGCGCATCACCAACAAGAAAAAGAACGCGACAAAAAAGACGCGCAAGGGCGTCAATGACGAGTGTGCAGAACTCGAACGCCAACTGAAAGAGCGACACGAATCTGAAACGAAGCAACTAGATGGAACTGCAGGGGAAGAGGAAGCAGAGAAATCCGAGGATGAGCCAGCAGTCGATGACACGAGGCAAAATGGCGAAAGCGGAGCGCCATCAAACGAAAAGGAATCTGCAGATGTGAACGAGACACAACCGCAGCAACAGCAGCAGCAGCAAGCGGGGAAGAAACGCAACCGGCAAAAGGAGCGCTTGGCGAGACGTGCTGCCGAGCAAGAGGCTGCTGCCGAGGCGGCCGCCGCTGAGGCGTCCAACATGGTGGACCACCGATCCAACGAGGCGGCACACATGGCGCGGGAGCTGGTTACCCACTCTCTGGTAGAAAAGGAGATCGCTCCTGATGGCCACTGTTTGTTTTCTGCCTTTGCGGACCAGCTCTCGACGCTCTCCATCCCGCTACAGCAGGCATCCGGAGCCGTCGATGACAGTATACCTCCCTACAGGATCGTGCGGCGGGCGGCCTCGTCATACATTTCCAACCATGCCGACGACTTTGCCCCGTTCTTGGAAGAGCCACTGGACGACTATGTGCGCAAGATGCGCGATACGGCAGAGTGGGGTGGGCACATGGAGCTGCTTGCGCTGGCGAGCACATATAACGTTGAGATACGTGTTATTGCTGACGGTCGTACTGCCGTTGTGCAGCCAAAAGAGCCGAAGGAGGGTGAAACCGCCAGGCAGGTGTGGCTGGCCTACTACAGGCATGGTTTTGGACTTGGGGAGCACTACAACTCGCTGAGGAAGAAGACTTGAATGCAAGAGTTTATCATTAATTTGCTCTTGGATACTGGGCCGTATCTCGGACTTCGAGCACTATATGGTCTGATTGTGAAGATTATGGACGGTTCCATACTCCTAAGTAGTCATGTGCTAAGTCCGGGCTGCGGCTTCTCGGTTGGGGGCATTAATCAATGAGCAAAGACTGCAATGCGATCATGCAAGACACCGTCGGCAATACCAGAGTTGTGGGTGCGAGACGGCACGGCTAGTTCCAATCTTCGCAGTCCGCCCTGTTCGACATCCTTGGGCATTGCATGCTCCGGAATCTTGCCATCAGCTTCATATTCAACCTTTTCACCAGGCCGGGCAAGCTGGGCAACGTAGTGCTCAGGCAAGACACCCCATGGAGGACCTCCCGTTGACCACGGCTTCGCGGTTGGCCATTGAAGGCAAACCAGTCGACCTTCCGGGGCGAGAAGGTCCGCCATTCGTCGTGCCCATGCGGGTCTGGCCGAGATGGGAAGGGCACATAGAAACTGGCGAGGATTGATCAGCAAAGGGGATAATATGGGCTAGGCTGATGTTTCCTTACGGTGTAATCGTAGATGAGGTCGAACTGTTGCACGCCTGCTTTGTTCACCCATTCTTCGGAAAAGAAATCGCCATTAAGCCTAATTGAAAGATAATTGGAAGTTGCTGCTGGTCAGTAATATAGGATACAATTCCTGTTGCGATTCACGTACCATGTGACCTTTCCCTTTTCAACTCCTTCCCTCTTCAGCTCGGCATAAGTATTGTCGTTTCCTTCTTCAACCTTCTTCTCGTAGAGTATCGATTGCTTGGTAGCCTCCTCGGAATAGTCAAGACCCCAAGTATCGTATCCCAACGCAGCAAGCAGCAAAACGTCATAACCCCTCCCGCACCCCGGAACCAGAGCTCTCTTCTTCTGCCCGCCGGTGACAGGAGGGACGAGATCTGGGCGGCCCGTCAGGACGTCGTAAAGAGCCATGCTAGGCCCGGCTCTGTCCCACGGTGTGAAATCCTCCTTCCACAGGCCGTCCCAGCGCTTGCCGTGCTCCGACAGCGGCTGGTCCAGGAAGAGGTTGGAGAGCTTGTTGGCCTGTTCGGGAGTACCCATGTTTTGCAAAGTACTTGAGGAGATGAAGAATGGGCCTTGAAAACTTGGTATACAAGGAGGAGATTTGATAGCCCAATGAAATAGATTTTTTTTTGGATGAGTTTGATGTTGTGGTGTTGGTCTGTCTCGTGATTGTGTAAACGAGGTGCTCAAGTTCCCCCTCTGGCCCCGCTCCAGGGGAAGTGGATCTACTGTATGCACCTACACTTGCCACTAAAAGGTACCTGTATACAGTATTTTATGAAGACTACTCACGAAGGTACGAGTTTGAACATGGCACTCAAGTAGAAAAATACAAGAAAGAGTCTAGAATTCATAATTGAATGGAATTTTATAGAACTGGGGAAATTCATGAAATATTGCACTACGTTGTGTGTCTTGCCAACTCAGCGCTTTACTGGAGTAGCCTAGTCCGCTGGGCCGTGGCCAACAACACCACGGGCGTAAGACAACAAGTCTATTCAAGCGTCTCCGTCTATCTTCATATTTGCCAGCCCCAAAAGTTATTCATAAATAGTAGACTTGACTGCTTGGTCACTGGTGTCCCATTCTTTGTTATCAGTTCCTGTGGTGAAATATCGATGAATCAAACTTCTCCATCTTATATCATGACACTTCATGTGTCGGCAAGCCTCTGCAACACTGTTTCATATGACCTAATGGACCTTACCACATAGCATTTTTATAATTATACACATATGAGAAAACCTCCAGTCACCGCGAGCTTTAGCTTCAGATAACTGCCAATTTCTCACATCTTGGACACCAAAGAAATGCCTCCATCCAACGGAACTGTGGCTCCGTTCACAAATGCCCTGTTTAACGCAGGATTCCATGTTAGTGAGAAGGATTACACATCGTCATCACTGCCTATATAGAGTAGAAAGGGTAGTAGAGAGCTTACCCAGCTTGGCTCGACAGCCAAAGACAAGCGCCCGCTACATCCTCAGGCTGTCCGATCCTACCCAAGGGCGAAGCCTCCTTGATAGCCTCTCCAGCCGCATCCAGCGTGGCCGCCATCATCTTGCTGGGGAAAGGTCCACATGCGATGGTGTTGCTGGTGATGTGCCTCTTGCCCAGCTCTACAGCCAGCGTGCGGCTCAAGTGATGAAGCCCGGCTTTGCTTGCAGCGTAGGCAAAGTTGGTAAGCACGGGCACACGCAGGGCATCGATTGACCCGATGTTGATGATGCGCGCCGGGTCCGCCGCCGTGGCCGCCTTCTCCAGCAACGGGAGAAGAAGCTGCGTAAGAGTAAAAACGCGCTGCAGGTTCAATGTCAACAGTTTTGTCCAGGCAGAATCAGGATGCTCCTCTATAGAAGCTCCCCAAGTAGCCCCCGAGTTGTTGACGAGAATGTGAAGTCGAGGCTCGCGTGCCGCTAGGTCAGAGGCCAGCTTGGTGCACTCGTCGAGTGACTGCAGGTTCGCGGGCAGGGCCACGGCGGAACCGGGACCCTTGGCCGTGAGCTCTGACGCGGCCTTTTCGCAAGAGGCAGCATCTCTGGATGAGATGTAGACCTTGGCACCGTTGGCGACGTAGCCTAGGGGATGGGGAGTGCGTTAGTTTATTTAGTTATTTATTTATTTTTTTATTCTTCTTATGGCTGAGACCACACACACCTTCCGAGATCATTCTTCCAATGCCCTTGGCACCTCCGGTGACAAGCACTACTTTCCCCTGAGGTGACAATGTTAGCCAAGTTGACATGCGAGAGGTTATGGTGGTGATGCGCGATGCACATGATCAAGTACCTTGACATCGAAGAGCTTGGTGATATCCATCATCGATTAATTTCGGGTGATACACGGTGTATGAAAGAGATGCTTTAACTATTGTATCTGTAAATGTCCGGATCTTCACAAGCGCATTTCAATTCAATAGGCAGTTCTCAAAAAAGTATACAAAGAAGGGTGAGATTGCAAAGGCTAGGCTTCAATTTGGTGGGTACCAGACCAGGAGTGGGCCGAGTGCCGAGGTTGTTTGTTTAGTGGCCATCTCACAGGGAGTTGCCCGTTTAGGAACCTGCCGAGTTTGGAGTAGTTCGTTCAATCGTCAACGGCTCAAATGTCTATGAAAAAACACATAGACAGTGTCAAACAGGTCGCTCAGTATTATAACCGTAACGAATTAAAAGGAGCCTGCCGGCAAACAGAACTATTCAGAGCGTCGTAAATGAACCTGAGGTGTACAAAAGCAAAATAAACAAAAATAACTCATTTTTGACGGCCAGAGCTAGGGTTGACATTTGAATAACACAAGGACTAGTTCTAGCTGGTAGTTTGTAGTTGATTGTATTTTTTCTTATTTGATCTCCATCACAAGGCTGCTTAATGCTGACATCTTCACTTTGTCTGGTATTATTTGTGCGTCAGGGGACCACAATGGGCTTCTTGCCGATGGTAGGTCCAGGTAATGGGTAGTCAGTCGTTGGACGGTCTCAGCAGGCGCTGAGTGTATAGAGATGACGATCTCAAGCGGGTCGGAAGACTCGCTGCTGAGTGTTTCTGAGTTGATTGTCAATTAGTAGAAATTTCAGACTCTAACTAGACAGCCAAGCAGCCCTGAAGGCATCTGTAAATGGATATAGTAAAGAATCCTCACGCTAATGGCTCACGCCCAAATCCAGTCGTCTTGAATTTGTCGAAGTATCTACAGAGACCAGAAAGAGTCTGAGGGAGACAAGAGGATCCGCGTCGACCGGCTGCCATGAAGGCAGCTGAACACCGGAGGAGCTCGGCCAGACACTGTAATGCGTGCCACTGGGCACGATTGGCACGGTATGAAGGCTTTCGTTGAACATAGCGAAGGGCGGATGCCGGCCTCAAGCACTTAGATACGGTACCTACCTACCTAGGTACTAACTAACACGTCCCAGTATGAAATTCTACTGGGTGGGTCTAAATATGGCTGCTGAGATAGAAAGGTTGTCTGTTCGCCCAAGCTAACCCATTATATACTGCTCTGAAGCTCCTGCCAAGTAACTTAGGCAATGCGGCCTATATTCTCAGGAATGTCATAAGCTCCCTGAGGAGCTTGAACTTTATTTATATAAGCCAACCTCCCTGAAGGGAAACTTCGCCATTACCTTGTCATATTTGTTCTTGATGCCCTTGTCCTTGTCCTTTCCCTCGACGGCCGTGATCTCATCGACAACTAACAGATCACTGTTTTGATACGTCATAGCCACTTTAAGGCTGTTTGGCTCTGTTCGAATTTCATGGGTACGATCCCAGGCATACAAGCCCCAAAACAGTGCTGGCTTACTACGTCATCTTTGAAGGCCGGGCCGAACTTTTTTGTTCGTGTCCATAACAAGAATCATGATGTCTTCCTCCTTGCCTTGGTAACCATCGATCGACATGGAGTTGATGATATCCTTAAGCCTCCTGTACTTGGGTAACGGAGCCAGTGCCGGTAATGGACTCCAGCAGCAAATCCATGGCAACGCCGCACTGGTCATGGCTCCTCTTGGGCATTGAGAACGGGTTCAAAATTCTTGCCGAGGAAGTCCCTCGAACAGGCTGCCAGTCTCGTGGACTGGGATGTTGATTTTATAACCTGGGCCGTACGCGAACCTGGCGCTCTTGCAGACCTGGCCCGACGAGAAGTAGAACATCCCCCGCGCCATCTGGGTGGTTCCGCGGTGAGGGTGTCTAGGGGTTGCCGGCTGAACTAAACAATGGTGTTCGTCAAAGGTACTTTTACCTTCCTATATTACCTATACCAACACACCATATGTCCCATGACAGTAAATGGCGAAAAGTGAGCAAATGGTTTATATGAACCAAAAAGAAAGTGATAGAAGGAGACATAGTTATGCCTGTATGGACGCCAACCCCAGCCGCTTCGAGCGTTCGAAGTCCCAAAAAGTGACAAAAAGCCCGAGGAACACGACAGAGCTCGCGTCCACCGGTTACCGAGCAGAGAGCTGCGCGCCGAGCGGGGTGTTGGTGCTCACAGCAGCACTGCCGGCCAGAATTGGCCTTTTGTGTGCTTACCCACGCAAGACTGCCGCTAGCTTGCGAGGAATGGTAGGTTCTGAAAGAACCGGTCGTCAGATGTAACTACGGAAACGCTCAAGGTCAATTGTTATAACGGAATACTGGTGGTAGGCAAATCGGCTTCCCCCTAACAAGTAAGTAGATAGGTAGGTGAGCACGTAGGTAGGTGGGTACTCAGGTAAGGTAGGCACCTACCCAGTCAACAAGTGCACATGTAAATTATGTAGACCAAAACGAATGCCAAATAACGAAGGGAATCATGAGTCTTGTAGAACAGAGCCCTTTCCATATTGAGGGATATGTTTCTATTGTCCCGCCTACTTTGCCTGGTACCCAATAAACGTGGATATAAAAATGGAAGTCGAAAAAAGGGACGGAAAACAAGCCAAAATACTTGCACGAAGTCAACCCTCATTATCAAATGCAGTGTACAGTACAAGTTGCACTAGTGGAAGCCATCATCGTGACAAACTACTATGCCGCCTGGAACCCCGCCCCGAGAACCAGAGGGGAAAACAAGACAGGGGGACATCTTAGTTTAGTCCTGCCTTTGATACCCCGAATCTCCCGAATTATGTGTATCACCTTGCCCTTTTGAAGACCCCAAACTAAGGGTTCGCTGGAATCTGGTCGGTATAGTCCGATATCGCCACGAATGCGCCTGGTCCGCCGTCTTCCCTAATGTCTTCTAGGAGTACTGTCGTTTGAGCCCACAGGGTTTCAAGAGCCGCGCGCTCATGCTTGCCCAGAGATACTGACAAAAGATATTGTGTTAGACTCTTCAATGCACAAGTGTTTGGGCATAAGCCTGCAAGATCAAAACACGAAAGTCCCGCCCGTCGATCACTTACACAGAATGGCCGAGTTCAACTCCTCAGCGACTGCGACCCTGCCCTTCTTGTCAAGCAAGTGCGCCATTTCCTTAGACTGCAATGGGTCTTTGTATGCCACCAAGGCAAAAATCTCCTCTAGCGTCTTCTTGACCTCCCGCCTCGGATCATCCTTGAACTCCGCCTGCAGTTGTTGGCCATATGCGACAGTCTTTGGAACGCCGCTGGCATTGTCGGTACCGTCTTCACCGTCCATGTCTTCGTCCTCAGTTCCTAGGGCAGCCCCATCATCCATGTCCATATCCTGGTGATCAGAAACGCCGTTGCTGCTGCCGTTGCTGTATCTTTTCTCGGCCTCGAGTGTTTGCGTGGCCTCTTTCAAAACCATTTCAATAAACTTTCGGCACCTCAAGCGGAAGTACACATTCTCGTTCTCTGCGAGCACCTGAGGGTAATATTTTTTTGTGTACTTCAAGGCTTGGTCAATATCACCCTCTAATATCGCCTTTCGTATGCCTGTTGTTTTAGATCTCTGTTAGCACAAGAAGTCAGGTTCAACACTAAGCTTCCATGGGTTGGCCTACGTTGACGGTTTATTGCGTCTTCATCATCCGCAATATCCGTAATCTCAACAGTGTCTTCAGACTTGAGTGCAAGTGCGTTCTTTTCAGCGCGTGTCTCTTGGTTGAATGCGCGCGCACTCTCGATATACCCGTCATGCTGTAAAAACTGTATAACCAACTGCTGAATGAACTCGGTCTCTGCCATGCCTGAAATTTCTGCCGGTCTTTTAAGGTGTAAGTTGTCAGTACCACACCACATAAGGACGTGAAGCGGTTAGTATGGTAGACAAGATCAGGAAGACAAAAACTCACTTGGCAAGCTCGATTTCCTCTCTTATCCTCCTCCTTTCACTTTCCATCAACACATCGATCGCAAAGACAAATGGCGCTTGCCCAAAGTTTGTCCTGACGTGATCGCCTATCTTCCTGAGACCCACGACGGGGTACAGCTTGCCCTTGATCTCGCGGAACGCGGTCCCGAGATTTTGACCGTTTTTGGTAAAGAAGGCAGTTCCTGTTCTGAAATTGACTCCGCAGCCAATGACATCTCCGATGCCATATTTGGGGCCATAGTCCTTACCCACGTTTGACGTTGCGAAGGACCGGCCATCGTCTCCGTGGTAACCCCAAGACTCTGGTTCCCATCCTGGTGCTCTGGCCATTGATACGTGCTTTCCGGAAAAGCCCACTGCTATCGTGCACTCCTCCCTCTTGCTGGCTAATATTGTCACTTCATAATAGTAGATACCACACTCTGGTGGCATGTAGTGATCTGCTCTGATAACAAATGCCTCATGGTCACGTTCTCGATCTGGAGACACTCTGGGACCTGAGAGTTTGACTTCACAACCGTCCGCCACGACCTCAAGGTTGCCGTATTTGTCATTGCCATTCCATTCTGTGGGTAAGGGATTTATGCCATCTGTTTCTTCGGGCGCTACCGAAGGCCTCTCGGTGACGTTGTATGCAATGCCAAGGTGCGAAGGTGGTCTGCTCTTGTTA
Organism: Pyricularia grisea; assembly: GCF_004355905.1. Taxonomy (NCBI): domain Eukaryota; kingdom Fungi; phylum Ascomycota; class Sordariomycetes; order Magnaporthales; family Pyriculariaceae; genus Pyricularia; species Pyricularia grisea. Next base: position 1,988,897 of record NW_022156719.1, on the reverse strand, counting down.
ACTTGATCGCCGTGGTATACGCTGGGATCCCCCGGCGCACCGGGACCGAAACCGGTAACTCCAGGTCCACCCCTGCCGCCTGGTCTCAATATACTGCCGTTGGTGGTGCCTGGCACGGGACCGCCAGCATGCTTGGACATGACCGCATTGCTGGAGCCTTCCTTCAGGGCTGCCAGCTTGGCCTTGTGTGTCTCATCCAACCTCTTTGCGTATGTGGAACCCCGAAGATATGAGGGCGTGAAATGTCTCGCCGCTTCAACCTGGGCTTGCGGTCCAAGACCATCGTAAAGCGCGGGCCGGTATAGATGCTCGTATGCACGCGAGTGCGGTTGTAGCTGTGGGTTCCTGGCCTCCCAATATCTACTACTCCCAGATGCGGTTCCGATAGAGGCCGCATTAGGTCGCGGGGAGGACGACATCAAAGATCGCCGCTCCATGGCTGAGGCGCCGTGAGATTCCATTGGTGACCAGTCGGACTGGTTATTTCGGATGAACGCACCGCCTCCGTACTGACCACCCATGATATTGGGACCCGATGCCGTGCTGCCACCGTCTGGGATGGCTGGGGGGTAGAGATGCGCGAAACCACTGAGCGGTGGCAGAGCTCTAGGTCCTGGTCCTGGTAGTCCGCTTCCGGATGAGAATGGCCCAGGCCGCATTGGACTGCCAAAATGTAGAGGATGGTCTGCAGGAAAGCCTGGACTTGACCCTTGACCAGGGCCACTGCCCCCGCGGTTGTATGGGCTTGACATGGCGAATGTGTAGGTTATAGGGCTATCCGACCAAAGGAGCTATCGAAGATACTTGCAGGTCTATCCGGATTAAAAAAGTGCCGGCTCGGCGGGCTCGGGGCACTTGAGGTTCGCTATCGAGAGTGAAAGCCGAAAACGAGGTCGTCTAGAGTATTGTCCGCGTCGTCCGCTGTACGTCTCTTCGGACCCCCTCGAGGGACGCTTCCAGCATCGACCGGCTTGTCAATACCTGAATGTATTAAGACGGATGGCTGAACATGAGAAATGCCGATACTGTAGAGCTGCTCGGAGAGGTGCTGTAAAATCACAAGCTGTTTGTCTGCACCGGGCGTTGAGTTTATTTGTTCTGTGGTGATGCCGTCCAACAAGGTGCAGGGGAGATAAGGCCTGATGTGGTGAAGTCAGAGTGGAGCGAGACGACGCTCGACAGGCGCTGCAGGATCGTGGTAGGTTCCGGTCTACGGTAGGCGGGAAACAGCTCCCCTGTCGCGCTGTGCTTGTGACATGGACCAACTTGGCAACCACGCAATCATGGGTCTCGATTCGTTTCAAGGGAAGAGGAGAAGATGAAGACCCATTACACCTTCAAAATAATCTAGAAATAATACAAGATCCGCTTGCTAAGTATCCCGAGAACAACGCGGGGTATTTGTCTTAATAGCTGCTACTAGAAGCTCGCACCAGACTTCTCAGAAACTTGAGTTGAACCTCTCTGCAGACAGCTGTCGGTCCCACGATTGGCGTTGGCCACCGCCAGCAGCTGGCACCCGGACCTTGCGGACAGCACGTGCCACAATCACTTCACAACTGCTGTCGAATGTCGTCAATGGCAGTCAGTGCACAGACGAGACGCCCGTTCCTTCTATCCTTCGGAGAATGGCCCTTTTTTTTTTTTTTTTTTTTTTTTTTTTTTCCCTAGTCAAGCCTGTTGGTCTGCAGGCATTAATGAATTACTCTCACTGCACCCAAATACTTTGGATGCATTCGAATGTGAAATTTCATCTGCAGGCGTGCAGAGAGCACAGACGTCACCGCGCCAGGAGGGATAGGGGCGCTGAAAACTCATACACTATGAGAATTCGACTGACTATATGAGACGTTACTAAGTTCTACCTACCTAGCTTGCAAATCACCCAGCTGGGAGACTTGTGAAGAGGGGATCCGGAGTGATCGCCAGGTCTCAAGGCTCCCAATCCAGCGCGCGGGGCAAACTGGTTTCAAGGTATTTCAGTCAACCTTGAGGTGGGATGCAATCTCCCAACCTGCCCTGTTTTCTGTTGCAAGCGTAGCTCAGAAAGAGAAAAAGAAAAGCATCTAGGTAGCAGCTAGCCCCCACTTCATGGCCTGCCACTACGGAGTATCGGCCCATCTCTTTCCCCCCAAGTGTTGAATCATCACAGCTTCTTCCCCCGCGTTACCCGAGAAGCTTTTCTTTGCTATTACGATTGACACCGACCGCAGCATATATTCTAATCTTGCTTGAGGATATGTAAGCATCAAGTGCACATGTAATACTTCCACTCATTAGATTAGAAATACACCACTTATTGACCTGCCATTCGCCTACACTCCCTAATGGTCGAAGGATTTTCCCATGAGTGATTGTCTCAGTGCTCATTCGCCCTTTTCCGTCGCGAGAAGAAGCAAGCTTCACCCAGCGCCACACTGCTAATTAATTCCTCGCTGGATCGGCATATCAACCGGCAATGTTTGTGAATCCAGTGGGTTGACTCTAACCTTGCTGCATCTGGCCATCGGCAGAACAAATTGGTGTTGTCTCGTTATCGTACTCTCCTGCAATCGACAACAACACAAGTTCTCTACAGAATTCCATGCCTCATTCCTGGATGGATAAAAATGAAGTGGCGTGTTTGACAACTAAAAAATTGCTTCCAGGTGAATAGGTGGTATAAGTCACAAGTTAGAGGCAATCCTGACCTGACAGGGTCTTCCAGTGCCCGGTTATACCGAACGCGTTGTCCTGAGCCATGCCTAACCGGCGCTGGCCCTTTTTTTTTTTTGTGGTCAGATATTTACGGCTAACTGCAGTCGTCCGATGAGAAATGTACCTCTAGACAATTTGGCCATGAGCCTTTGGGATGTAGCCTAAAAGAAAATATAATAACGCCCGGGTAACACAGTCGAGCCAGGAAGAACATTAAATAGCCCGGCAAGTGCTTATGTCTTTCTTTTATTCGTGGTATTATACATGTCTCCAGCTACAGTAGGCAGCGAGCAAGGCAAGACGAAATCAGTTCCAAACGCCTCAAAACTCCATATCTAGTAACGCTGAACCGTTACTTTTCTGAACGCCGACCATGGCGTCTATCCAGTGTGCGTGAACATTAAAGCAAAAGAGATAAAGCCCACAAGAGCTGATGATGTTACATCTAAAGGTATGTGTGCCAAGGTTTGAAGCAAATAGTGTCCTCCAAAGACATAATTAATTGGCGGCGATGGGTTGAGGAGCTGGAGAATTATCCTCAAGACTAGGTGCGTTTTGCATCTCGACGTCACCTCCGCTGTTGCTGTTGGCCTTGTCGCTGTTTGATACTCCGTTCTCTTCCTTAAGGGCGGTTGTGCCATTAGTTGCAGAGTCGGGTGTAGGTTCAGCACCATTCTCCTTGTTGCTGCCATTGCCGCCGGTAGAGGCTGGGGCGGAGTCCGTTTGTGGTTCAGGGTTCGAGGTAGCCTCTTCAGGTTTGGGTCTGGGTGGTGCAGTCCAACGAGGCAGAGCCCATGTAACACCGGTAAAACTCTTGAGCTGAAAACCACCTTTGCTCCACTTCCGACATGGCTTGCCAGAGCGATCAAGAGCGCGCAGCCCGGCGTTTATGGCACCCTGGTTTGCTTTGGGTCCGAGTTTGTGTCCTAGTCCACCAGCTCGGCCGGGTTCGAGCGAACCGTCGTCACTGTAAAAGGCATATCAGCTTTTGCTCACTCTGATGAACTGAACGGACGCAAGTACTTACAGTCTGGCCTTCTTCTTGGGTCCCGGCTTGCCCCTAATCTTGACAGGGACGTCGACACCATTGCCATTGGCCCTCTTGCCCTTCTTCTTAGGAGCTTCGGTTGGTGGGCCCATGACTGAAGTTGGTACTGGTGTGGAGGAGCCGTTTGCATTGGGGGTATCTGGTGCAGAGCCAGGCGCGATTTCTGTTGGCGCGACAGCATCTGTGGTTGACGGGGCCGGGGAGTCTTTGGCTGGTGTCTCTTCCTTGACTGACGGGGGTGCTGATGGTGTTGGCTCGAGGATGGCACGGAGCCTTTCTGCAGGGACGGTTAATGTAACCAATCCAGGCCTGGTCGGCTCTGAGACCTTGTCAGATTTGCGTCGTTCTTTTCCAGCCGCCGAGGCCGCAGTCTTATTTGATGGGGCCATGACGGCTTTGTCAATGAATGATGCTTGAATGTCGTTGGATCTGGGAGGCAGAGCGATCGATTGTCGACGATGATGTTGATGGTTGCACTACTCCAGTCCGAGAAAGAAAGAAAAAAAAAAAAGTTGCACGTCGGCAGCAAGGTTCAGTTTTGTGACGGTTTTGTCAGGCCGCACGGGTGACAAAGTCTGAAAGGTCGTGTTGATGACAACAATGGGTGGGATGATGACTTGTCAGGCGCTCAAGTGACTTTTGGCGTCAGTTGTAGGCTCCGCAAACAAAAGTTGGCGGCAGGAAACCTGTAATACTGTGTTGCGTCGTCAAGGCGGGTTTGGAAAATTCAGTTGGGGGCGATGCGGTGGTGATGATGATGGCGTTGGTGGTGAGGATGGTGATGGTAGTGATGGGACAAGAAAATGGGAAACATGTTGTGGGATGGCAAGGGGGGAGATTGGTTTTATTTGTGTGGGATGAGGCATTCTCAAAGCTTGGGCGTCCATTGCTGGCACATGGGGTTTTGGCAGCATCGATTGTCGACGTCTCCTGGAAAACGGCGCGCGATCAATCGAGTGGAAGCTTGCCCAATGCGAGCGAGCGGATGTTGAGCTGGAACAGTGCTAGCTGCCTGAGGCAAATAGCATAGGTACCTCAGAGTCGCGCCAAACTCAAAGTAACACGCGTGGAAATTTGTTTTCGAGTGGACCATCTCATCAATCTTCGACAGATGCACGTGACTGAGCGCGTGATGATACGCGAAATATTTGGTGATAAGGGGAACTGTCAAAGGTCGCCGATATTCGGACCATTATCGTGAATAGAGACAAAGAGCCGGGTAAGGCGATGAGCTTCAGTAAAGAACCCCTGACAAGCTGCATCGGAATAGGTTGAAGTACTTGCGCTTTCACAAGCAAAATATCACAGGTTCAACCGTCTATATGGTGCACTACTATATTAAGGTAGGCAACAGGCTCGAGCTTTTTCTGGCCCAGGTATTGAATGAAACTTTTCGCAAAACAAGTCTGCTACTGCTTCGTCACCTTGATGTGGCCTTGTCACTATAATCAAGACAATCGCGTTCAAGTTGGAAAGCGCTCGAGTTAACACTCTCATGCTCTGTGCGTTCCTGGAGAAAGATGCATTTTTGTTCCTGGTATCAGTCGCAAAATGTATCGTAGTCGGTTTGAGCCCTTCATTAGGCATTTGAGTGACGATTTGCGAACTGTGTAGAGTTCTGAATCGTGAATTGCGGGAAGGAATTGTGGGTGGAAATTTGGTACATGTACCTATACAGTGTATGATGATCTCATGGTCCGGCAGTCGAACTCATAAGTGGGGGTGAAGCGAGAGTATACCATACCCTCCGGATAAATCCAAACGAACGCAAACAAACGCGAGCGGAAACCTCTGTGCAACCCGGGAATTAAATTTATTATAAATGACATATGATCAGAGACAATAGAGAAATGAGGACGAAGGCAACGAATGTGGAAGTAATCTGTAGAAGGCTGCACAGAAGAAACAGGATGCTTTGGCGGAGGTACTGTCTGTTGGGGCAATAACACTTCAGTTGACAGCTTTGGCGAATGTTGGTCTACTAGCCTTGCCAGGTTTACCTACAACTAATTATTTACCTAGGTCGGTTCCAAGGTTTTACATTCTGGCCACGTAGATAAGGGTCCTACTTACCGTCCTAGCTACCTGCCTAAGAAAGTGATAGGTTCACCGCGGTTTGTGTGGGCAATGCCCTTGAAATATTAGATCTGACAGGAGGCTAGTAGAAACATGTCCTAGTAATCCCAACAAGGCTAATGCTAACATGTATCCCCACCATGGTTACCTACCTAGTAATACGGAGAGTATTGAAAGAAGCCAAACAATCCGCAATCGCTCATTAATGCTAGATTGATTGTGTCGAATCGAGTCAGTGGTCGTCTTGTGGACCTCTGGAACGGTTCTAGTCAGTCAACTGTCACCATCCACACGTAAATAGCCCCATGGACCCGATTCTTTCCTTGGGATGCTGCAGCATGGCCATAGCTACCATGAAATGAAAACCACATCGAGGCATACCGCAACGATTTTTTTTTTTTGCGCACGCTATATATTAATCCCGATTTGAATACAGACTAGTTTTGGCGTTCGCGTCACTGCCTTACTGGGGGAAGCCTGCTAGGCTGTTGCACCTACCTCAACATCGCACAGGCCAATTGGATCGCGCCAAGATAAGCAGACCCCATGCGAGACTCATGTGGGAGGGTCCGGGGTATAGAGTGTGGGGAATCAGATTACGTAAACTCGACCGGCGCAAGTGTTTCCGCTGCAAACACCAAACATTCTCGAACTAGAGAACGATCTGAGGAAAATTTACGAGGAAGACTAGGTCTAGCTTTTGTAGCAAGCTAGAAGTCATATGAGCATGCTCAGACCGCCGTTACCGAGTATAGCCGCGTAGGAAATATCGAGCCCCTTATCACTTATCAGGGGCTTATATTCTCTGGTAGGGGGAAAAGTTCGTTAGACAGTTTTTCGCAACTGGCTTCTTGAGAACTATGCTTTGAGAAATATTACAGTAAATGCTAGTGCCAACAATGGTAGTATACGAGCAAGAATATCCCCCAATTCTTTGGGCCGCAATCATCTTGGTCATGTGGGCAAGATACAGACTTCGAGATAAGTTTGCATGACAAACAGAAACACAGAGCTCCTACGGTAAGATTCCGGCCTAATGGCCGGAATCATCGCCGCATGTGTTTTTAAAAGCGGCGCGCCGCCGCCGGTGTTGGAGTTTTGACCTGACAGACAAGCACAGAACATTCAACACCACCGATCACGTGCACACCACCACCTCCCTACACATTCTGCCACTCTCATCCTGCCTCATTTATTACCTTCCTCACATTCTTAGGCCCGATCTCACTTATCCAGTGTACCCTCACTCTTCACAATGGGTTCTCTCGAAGGCCTTGCCCCTGCACCAGACTTCTTCGTCCTCGACGATGCCAGGCCGGAGGACAAGTCCCTCCAGGCCTTTATGGTGTCCAAGAGCCGAGGATTCCTTCCCAGAATGGACCCAGTCGTCACCCTGCCCTCTGAGTTCGACCCCCTTGAGTCCATCCTCAATCGCATGCCCGTCAAGACATTGTCAGGGGAACCAGGTCTCCTTGCTGATGGCAAGCTCGGCGATGTTGTCAAGGCAGAGCTGCCTGACCTCACCGATGCCATGGACAAGTACAAGGATAACCTGCCCCTGATGAATGCTTTGTACCGCGACTATTCCTTCCTTGCCTCAGCGTACCTCCTTGAGCCATGCCATCAGCGCTTCATCAAGGGTGAGGAGTATGGCCTCGGACGGGACGTCTTGCCAGCCAACATTGCTCGTCCTATTGCTCGTTGTGCTGAACTGTAAGTCTACCTTATATAATATAGTTATGATGACATACCTTAATGTCGGTCTATCATACCACTCATACCAACCCTAACCCTTAACCATCATATAGTACTGGCTTCAAGCCTTTCATGGAGTACGCCGGGTCATATGCTCTTTACAACTACAAGTTGGTTGAGCCTGCTAAGGGTCTCGAGTATGACAACTTGAGGTTGATCCGAGCCTTCGAGCATGGCCTCGACCCCTTGTCCTCGGAGGCGGGTTTTGTCCTTGTCCACATCGGTAAGCCAAACTGACCCCTATTCACCCCCCTGAAGAAAAGAAAAAAAAAAGAAAAAAAGACGGACAGACATAGGCAAATAGGCTTTGCTAACTTATTCATCAATGGCAGACATGGTACGCAACTCAGGCCCGCTTGTCACGGGTGTTGTGGAGGCTCTTGATGCCTGCAAAGTCGCCGCTCCCGGAACCTCCAAGGAGCGCCGCGAAAAGGTCAACAGCGGCTTGGCCAAGATTCTCGAGGCCATGAAGAAGATTAACGAGGTCATGGAAACCATGTGGCAAAAGTCCAAGCCCCGCAGCTATACCTCCTTCCGTACTTTCATCTTCGGCATCACCTCGCAGAGCATGTTCCCCAACGGAGTCGAGTATGAGGGCGTCAGCAACGGCGAGCGCTGGGATTTCCGCGGCGAGTCGGGGGCTAACGACTCGATAATTCCTACCGCCGACAACTTTTTTTGCGTAGCCATGCCCACGACGCCGTTGACCGAGATCCTGAAAGACTTTAGGCAATACAGGCCCAGCAACCACCGCCAGTGGCTGGAATGGGTTAAGAACAGCTCCGCCTCTTGCGGCTTGAAGCAGTTCGCTCTTGGCTTGGACAAGGCCGATGATGACACTGACGAGGCAGCGCTTCTGCAGTCCCGGGCATTGTGGATTCAGTGCTTGGACAGAATTCGCGAGTTCAGATGGCGGCACTGGTAAGCCTATTTGACCTTGAAAATGGCTGAGAACCAAACTAACTCGACTTAAAACTTTCCAGGTGCTTTACGAGGGAGTTCATCCTGAAGCAGACCAGCCACCCCACGGCCACCGGTGGTAGCCCCATTGTTACATGGCTGCCCAACCAGCTGACTGCTGTTCTCAACGAAATGGCCAACGTCTATGAAATCTCGACGAAGAACGGCGAGAAGCTGGGTGAGGTGGTCGAGGACATCATGGACCTGGCCACCCGCCAGAGGGAGACTTTGGCCAAGGAGGTTGCCAAGTACTGCCAGGAGCGTGGCGTTGACCCTGCCAAGCAAGGCCTGCGTGTTTAGAACAAGAATTACGAGCAAAATGAAGATGACAAAACGAAGAGAATACCCGGGTTCGAAGTAAGATGAGTTGACAAGGGAGGGCTTGCAGGAGGTCGCGCAGTATATAGTAAACTTGATTTTTGGGTCTTAGTAAATAAAAGCGTTTGGAAAGCAATTGCGATAATCCCAGAATCCGAGTCTGAAGCCCCGAATCTTGCACATTGTCATTAATTACTCTAGTCTAGTGACAAAGGGGAAAAGGTCAGCATTACGGGTAGTGAATGCTACGTCACGTGATAGATACCACCCTCGTCGCAAACCCACCCGAATACCTTACGCAGCTGCCTGCCCAATTTGTCCGCCTTCCCCAAGCTGATGCGGCAATTCTGCCAGGATGCGATCTCACCTGCAGCTCACGCCCAAGGCAGGCGAACCATTCTTCTTCGTTCTCCCCATGAGGTGGCGAAACCTATTTGCGTCAAAAGCACAATTTAGATCGATATTTTTCAATCGCTGCCGACCAGAATATGTATGACACGACAAGTGACTTTTGGCGCAGCTGTCGAAACCTGTGAGGGAGCGAAAGTATGCGCTGCCCCTCCATGTCTACAGCTGTCAACAGTCAAGCCACACCTTCACCGGTGGGAAGGGAGCCATATCCGTGGATCAAAATAGCAGCACCGAATAGATGCCGCCGACTACCACCCACACCCTTACCGACCCCTGCTACACTACATTGCATGTCAGCGACAAGTGGCGTGTACTTGGTCTAGTGACGGAGGAGCGGCTCTTGTGTCTTGTTCCCTCTCTCTCATTTTCTGTTTACATATCACGAGAGCTGTCTCGCTCACTTTTAGGGTCTTTTCGTGAGCCTTTTACGTCCCAAAGAAATCCTCATTGCTCGTCTGCAAACAGGAGAAATTGGCTACCGTCATGTTTTGGTTACTTGGTAGTACCAGGGTTTGACAGTTAGTTACTGCTGCAATGGTGGTGCTGCATGGTATATCTTCTGTAGTTGGTGTGTGGGTGATTATTACCTCGCATCCTCCTTGCAGATCGATCCATGGAAACTCCTATGCAACTAGCTGCTGTTTGCAGCCTCTCCCGTTCCTTTCAGTTTAATGGGTGTAGGTTCTATTATATTGCCTGTTGCCGCTCGTTTCTCCTTTTAATCTGGCGGTTCGCAGTTCTGTGCTACGTACCCATTTTCCCTGTGTTTTATTGCCGTATTGGACAGCGCAATTTCAGTCCATCCCCGCGCTGTCATGATGCTCCGATGGGTTTATCCTAGATTCTCGCGCACAATCTGATCTGTTCATGTCCATTGGGTGCCTCATAACTGTATCGTCATAATCTTACCATGCGCCTCATTGCCCAGGCGATCGTACTGGGGCTGCTGGTGGTGCCACTTCTTTGCAGCGTTATTCAGGCGCAGGATGGCCTTCAAGGCATGGCAGTCGACGATGGCTTTGCGCCGCAATGGTATCCTGCCGAGGGGATCTACAAGCGTCAGAACAACGTGCCCAATTGCGGTCGAACTTCACATTCGTGTAAGTTTACAGTGTCTGTTAGTCGGGCAAGGAATCAATCTTGCGAGCAAATCGCATTAATTTGCATAGCTGACATGTGTATCCCCTTTCATCCATATAGGCCTGGACGTGAACGGTACCGTTTGTTGCGCAAACCACCAATACTGCATTGTAAACCACCTTGGAAACACAAGGTGTTGCCCACTGGGGAACTCGTGCAGGCAGGAAACGGATTGCGGATTCGACACCTATGAGTGCAATGCCACGACAACCAGAACGACAGGCACTGTCACGTCAACGTCTACATATTCTGCGTGCTGCCCAAGGGGATGTTCGACCAGCTCTTTCCGATGCCCCCAGGAAATGGGTAATGGCTGCTGCGCGTATGGCGAACTTTGCGCAACATCGGCCTGCTTAAAGTTCCCAACCTCTGTCTCCAACGGCTTCGTCCCACAGGCCACAACCGAATGCTCCAGCAACCAGGTCTCGTGCCCGAGCTCCTTTGGAGGCGGCTGCTGCGAGCGCGGGCGGACCTGCACAGTCGTCGATAGCAATGCCTTGTGTGGAGTCGCCCCGCCAAATATCACCCCGACGGACGCGCCGAGTCCCTCCCCCGAGCTGGCCGAGGGCGGAGGCATGAGCACGGCAGAAAAGACAGGGATAGCGGTCGGGGTGGTAATCGGAGCGGCAATCATAATCGGCGTCATCACCTGGATGTGCATCCGCAAGCGTAGGCGCGGGACCACCGTCACCCAAACCATGAGCCAGACCGCCACCAGCCGGCGCTCGGGCCGCAACTCGATCCCGCTCATCATCGGCGGCGGCGGCCACGGGCAGCACAGCATCACAGGCGCCGGGAGCGACCGCGGCGCCATGTCCGTCTCGGCGTCAGAGGGTGGCGGTCGGGGCATCGGGTCGACGGCCGACTACTTTGGCCCGGACGCCGTTATGGGACCGTACACGGATACCGACGTCGGCAGCCTGCAGACGCGGCGCACCACGCCCGGTCACGACAGAGGGGTTCCGCTCGACCCCATGAGCCCCAGCCACATCGTCGCGCCGGTCGAGCTTGATCCCGATAGTAACCGGAGCAGAAGCGCGAGTGCCAGCAACTTGTCGGGCATGTCCCCGGGGTCGCGACAGTCATACCTGGATGCGAGGAGCCAGCTGCACCTCACGACGCCTCCGATAGCCGAATCAACTGAGGGAAGGTATGAATTGTATGGCTCTACGCATGGGCCTGCCCAGCTTGGACCTGATGGTCCCCCACAGGAGACGCCTTACGAAGCCTACCTGACGCCACTGGAAACCCCGGGCAACTACGCGGGACAGGGCCCGCTTGAGCATCAACAGGGAGGTCAGAGACAAGAGAAGGGCCAAGGCCAATTTCCATAGAGATGTGATGTGATATTTGGGTGGTTATCTACCATCCCCTAGTTAGTGGTAAGCGCAGTCCTTCTATCTAATTAAAACGAGTTTAATTCCAACGCACTGCCTATCCAGCTCTATAAAACAACCCAATGTTGGTCAGGCAAAACTTGTCAAGACAAGGAAAAAAACAACAAACACTTGAAGCGCATGCAAAAAAAACCAAAAGAAATGTAGAGACGACCAGGCTCAATCCCAAGGTTCCGGAAAATCCCAGGAGAGCAAGATCGTAAAGCGTAGAGAAAACAAAGAACATGTAAACTGATCCCCATGGTAAAATAAGACTCCAAGCAGTGAGGATGAAACCGGTTTTTGAAATCACAACTCCGACCCCGATATGATAATGACGCAGACAAAAAAAAAAAGCCGATTGAAAGATACGAGAAACGCAGACGTAGTGGAGCTTGTTGTATGGATAGCAAATGGTTGCAGATGATCAAGGTGTTGGGTAAGGCTGGTTCACCCAGCCGACTCGGAAGCCGGCAAGTAATTCGAGAGGTTAATGGCAGGGGCTGCTGCCATATCTGTTTGCTGCTTTGCCTGCAAGCCCATTGCGTTTAGCAAATGACGCCAAACGGCGTGCAGCTCCGCAGGTCCCTGACCAGGTCCCCGACGTTGCTAAGGTGGCGCGCCAGCAGCGCCTGCTTCTCCTCGGTCGACAGGATGGTGCCACTGCCACTGTCTGCGCGGCTCCTCCTCTCGGGCGTGCCATCTCCGCTAAAGGCCTTGGCCAGCTTGCTAGGACTCCGCTGCAGCAGTGCGGGGACTGATGGGCGCTCGCGGAGCTCGGCGCGAGGGATAGACGCCGTCTCGGGCATGAGATAGAAGTAGAGGAACTCCATGAGCTTGACCTTCAGGTCTCGGCTGGTGGCGCGGGACTTGAACAGAGACGTGACAGTCAGGAGGCCGTCGAGGCGCTCAAAGGTGCGAGTGTTCTGGGGCGTGTCGATCAGGGCCGTGACGAGGACGAGGACGGCAGCCTTTTGAATGGCGGGGCAGTTGCAGGGCTCTAGGAGGTCGAGGAGCAGCTGAAGGGTGAGGAATGTTAGTCGGCCTGTCTCGGTGTATATTTTTGTGCCTGCATAGATATGTCATCAGAAAGACCCCCGCACTCACATTCATACTGGGATCCCGCATAAAGAGGATCTTGCTGGGTGGGTGCAACAGCAGAAGGCCCTGCATGAGCTCCAGCGCGCTGACGATGAGCATATCATTCTCGCCCTCGGCGCCCCGAGAAAGCAGGTTGTTCAGAGTGTCGATCAGCCTGGAAATGATGTTCCACTCAAAGCTGTCCTGTAGCCGGAAGAATGCGCGGAAAGCAGGGTCCTCAGCCAGCTCCGCAAGTGTCCTCCGAGGTGCAGGCTGGTCTGGAGAGCCCGAAGACTGATTTGCTGCCGGTCTTGTGCTGAAAACATCTGACTCTTTGGTAACCGGTGGGGCAAGACATATCGGAGCGAGAAGACCTTCGACTTGTCTCAGTCCTCTTCTGACCTTGGCGCCGTCGTATGACGCCAAGTTGTCGAATGCATGATTTAATAGTTTGTCCATAGCGAATATTTGTGTGAGCTATCGGGAGATAGGAGAGAGAGAAAAAAAAGAGAGGATCCAAGGACGATGAGACGCCCTATATCGTTGCGCTGACGGCGGATGGAAAGTGAGTAAAATAGGGTTCAAGCTACGGGCATTCCCAGGAGAGACGTCTCGCAGTGTCTTGTTGTTCTGGTAACGTCAACGGGCCGAAGAAAACAACGAAACAAAGATAAAAGGAGCAGAAAAGAAATGGTTTGTAAGACTGAAGGAAATAGCGGGAGGCGTTGTGGGTTCGGGCTTTCTTTGTTTACTGGAAATCAAGATTTGGCCTGTCGAAAATGAGCGATTGGATGCCAATTAAATACAACTGAAATAAGAAAATAAAGAAAAAGTACAAGGCCAGAGGTAGGCAAGAAACGAAATAGATGATCAAAAGGTGAAAGCACACACAAGAAAAACAAGAGGGAAACGGAAACGTATCAATGGGCTCAGGCTGGTGTTTGATTGATTTCATGCCTTTGCCATTTCGCTGCTACCGTTTGGAGCAATGTTTGGTTTGCGAAAAATCGATTAATGCCATGGCAACCGGCTTCTACGTAGTAGCTGGGGAGGTCCAAAAGGGTTAGGGGTCAAACACAAGTACATGCTCAAGATACCATAGTAGCAAGAGTCAGGGAGCAAGGGTCCAAACCCCTACCCCGGCTTGCCAAAGTGCGGGGGTTGTTCGTTTGTTACGGCTTTTGGGCAGAAGAACCGAATCAAGCAACATGGATGCACCAAACCAAAACACGGGAATTTGGAATGGATCTGGAAGTTTTGGGCTTAGTCGCGCGCATGCTCTCCCCTCCTCTGTTACAGAAACTTTGTCCATGTGCTATCTATCAGATGGAATCTGATCGTTCTTGCACGAGCCACCCTGATTATTTCGATCACTGCGATTTATCATTTTGAGTTTCTTGCTAACGTTGCATACCGTAGTATGCTGTACGGAGTAAGTATTCGTAAGTTTGAATGGCTAGTCAGATCTGGACAGGCCCATCAACTTGCTTTACTGGATGGTATGTACAGTAGTGAGTCTAAAATTGTACATGCCCGAAATTCCAGTTTAGACTATACGAGTTCCTACCTGGCTGGATATAAGTACCATGACTAGGAGTTTTGGGCAAAAGGGACCGGAACCTATTCAGTATCCAATGTTCGCATACGAAGTAGTTGGATGGCATCGTAATCGTTTTTTCGAGCCTGTGGTCAAACGGCCAAACAACAACCTCTGGCGATTCGCCACACTTACAGTACCAGCCATAACATCCAGCGGGCCGAGTCAGGCAAACCCCCGCCTGGCCCTACAGAGACAAAACCCCGCCGTGAACTCCATGGGTACCACTGTTTAGAGCGAATCGCCCATCTTGTCGCTCGTGATCCCCTCCTTGATCATGCATCCGTTTGTGCCTACGTCACAATTGGGTGTCATCAGGCAATCAGCCTTTGATGGTTCCTGAAGCCGAGGGAGCCGCATATTTATACCAGGCAACAGCCAGAAACCGCCAAGTGAGGATCTCTTATTGGCAGTCTCGTCTTGGTTCTTGTGATCTTCCGTCTGCCTTGTGTACCATACCTAGGTACCTTGGATATCTATTTGACATGTGTTAATTCTCCACTCGGAAAACCCGCGTTTGGAACATTTGACGATTCATCAACCTCGTTGTGCATCAAAGCAACTTGCTGCAGTAGTTGGTCCGCCAAAAAAAAACAAAAAACACTACAGCACCTTTGTCAGCAGGGCTGAAAAAAAAACCGGGACTTTCAGCAAGAAGAAAAATCACATATGACATACCACCAACCATGCTTTCCTCGATCTCAACCAACACCTTCCTCCATTCACCAAACGCGATCCCTCCCCGAACATCCTCCAACGGCATCAATTCGAACCACATTTCTCCCTCAAAGTCGGCCCTGAGGCCCGTCCCCGAAGGCGACTGGATAGCTCAAAGCTTGAAACAGCAACAGGCTAGCATAGCAAGCGCCACCGCCGCCGCGCCCTCGACAACCCGGCGCATGCGAAAAGCCACCCCAGACACCCCGCCCGACGACGCATACCCCCACATGCTCAACCACCAGACCCAAGCGCCGACGCGCTTCGACGCGAACCGCTATGCCACAGAAGACTTCAACTTTACGACGACCAAGAAGACTTGGTCCGAGGCAAAGGAAAAGGTGATATGCGGTCCCTTTGACTACCTGCTCGGCCAGCCCGGCAAGGACTTTAGGACGCAGATCATCACCGCCTTCAATGCCTGGCTTGAAGTGCCGCCAGACAGCCTCAAGCTCGTCACCCACGTCGTGGGGATGCTGCACACGGCGTCGCTGCTGGTCGACGACGTCGAGGACGACTCGTCCCTGCGAAGGGGCCTTCCTGTCGCCCACAGAATATTCGGCGTGCCGCAGACCATCAACAGCGCAAACTACATCTACTTTGCCGCGCTGCAAGAGCTCAAGAAGCTGAACAACCCAGAGGCCGTTACCATCTTTGCCGAGGAGCTCATCCACCTCCACCGCGGCCAGGGCATGGATCTGTTTTGGCGCGACACCCTCACGTGCCCGAGCGAGGATGACTACCTCGAGATGGTCGGCAACAAGACAGGCGGACTGTTCCGGTTGGGCATCAAGCTCATGCAGGCCGAGTCCAAGTCGCCCACCGACTGTATCCCCCTCGCCAACCTCATCGGCCTCATCTTCCAGATCCGCGACGACTACCAAAACCTCTTTTCACGCGAGTACAGCGAAAACAAGGGCATGTGCGAGGACCTGACCGAGGGCAAGTTCTCGTTCCCCGTCATCCACAGCATCCGCTCCGACCCGACCAACCTGCAGCTTCTCAACATACTCAAGCAAAAGACCAGCGACGAAGGGGTCAAGAACTATGCCGTCTCGTACATGGAGAAGACGGGGAGCTTTGAGTACACCAAACAGGTGCTGAGGGTGCTGATTGAGCGCGCCCGCAAGATGACGGACGAGTTGGACGCGGGTAGGGGAAAGTGTAGCGGCATACACAAGCTCTTGGACAAGATGGTTGTCGAGTGAAATGAGGCCTACCTGGGCGATCTTGGGGCTTTAGCGGGGTTACATGCTTACCGCGCGCATGTAAGAGAATAATAAAAGAAGAAAAGAAAACCAGGTAAAAGAAAATTTCCCGGCACAGAAAAATCTGTTCGGATTTGGTAGGGTCAGTCACATGCTCGTTTCAAGGGCATATAGTAGATACCAAGGCGGCTGAAGCCTGTCATGGCGATGTTTTATGATGTAACTCCTTTTTTTGTTGTCGTGTTCTACTTGAGTCGGACCGGGTTTTCTTGCCACGAATCTATACCCAATGCCATTGAGTATTTCGGGCTGGCGTTTTATTAAATAAAAAAAAGGCATCAAAGGACATGACTTTCTTCCTGTCAAGAACGTGAGAGCTGTGGTCTGAAAGACAGGTTTGATATGTATCGAGTAATAACCTATGGCGTCAGGCATTTTCTCCTTTACGTATTTTTTCTTGGAGATATGGGCTTCATCTTGAAAAGAATGAAATATTCATGCGTGTGATACAGCCCCTTTTTCAGCCATTTGCGACGAGAGCCACTTGAGATGAGCAACGCTTTGATATTAGCTAGTTCCACACGTGTTAACTCACATATAACAGCAGCCATACCTGCGATTCAGGCTTCATGAGGTCAGCTAAAGATTTGCCCCAGTGAATATGGGGGGAAAGGCAGCATTTGTCAGATGAATGCAGTTCTCGGAATTTAAGTCTGACGACCAAATGACAAGCATCGTGTGAATTCCAGCAAGAGCCAACGCGGTATATGTAACCATAACTCCTAATATACGTATATAAAACATAGGTTTGGCCAATTTAAGCCGACATTATCATCATCAATCATTTCATCACGCAGTACCGGTAAACTTCTTTCTCCTCACCAGCCTCGTCCACCTGCGACGCCTCCATTCACCACGTTTGCCAACCCCTTCAAATCCCTCCTCCCAGCTCACCGTAGACGGAGTCATGGTCCTGGTGTGGCCTTTTCCCTTGCGAGACACGTCCGGGGTGGAAAGCGGTTGCTCCACGACCCCAGTGACTCCTTCATTCTCATTGTACATGTCATAAACCCACCTCTCACCCTCCGTCTCGACTTCGACCCCGGTGATGATGCCCTCCTCGACCCACTCCCTGCTAAAGAGATCCAGCGCCCACTTCTTCTCACTCCACTCCCATCCCTCAGGCGGTAGGACATCCTCAAAGTAGCGCGCTCCCTGAGGGGGGTTGCCCCCACCGAGACGGGACGGCGACATTGGGTCGTACGGCGTTGGGCTGAACTTCCAGGGCTCCCACTCATCCGCGTCCCCGGAGCTGCGGCGTTGCAACTCAAAGATCTCCACCTCCCTGGTCTCGGGAGCCTGGTCCAGTATGATGTCGGCGTCGACGAAGCGCTCGAGAAGGGTCTTGGCGCGAGTCATCTCCGTCTTTGGCCGGCCACGGGCGGCGTAGGCGGCGGCACGTCGGTGGACGGCAGGGTGACCCGAGATGAGGGCCGCCCAGCCGCCGACGAGCAGTAACAGACGCCAAGGCAGAAGATGGGCGGCGATTGACATGATGGCGGAGGCGAAGAACAGAGCCACAAAGAGGGCGGACGAGCGGGCCTCGTCGCTAAAGTTGGTGGCCGGCACCATTGTCTCCACGATGGCGTCGTGGGCGGTGACAAAGTCGGCCATGGTGTTTTGCAGATGGCCAAGGTTTCGGAAAAAGTCACGAGACAGCTCCTTGACGGGCTTAACGGTGCGGGCCGGAGCGACGGGCGGCCCGCGTGGGTTGTACGTAGTGTGCTGATAAGAAGAATAGCTTCTAGCGCGGACCGCATCGTCGACGTGGACACTGGCAGCGTTGGCGCCGGTGCCGCTGACGCCGCCACCCGATGCCAGACCTGGAGCGGAGCCGGCCGAGGGTGGGTCTGGGTGACGGGCGATGAAGCTTGGGACGAGGACTGCAGTAAGGAGGAGCACCATGGGGAGGACGGAAAGGAGGTAAGGGTCTAGGCAGACGAGCGTATATACTGCCAGGAAGGAAAGCGTGCGAGTTGGGTGACGCCACGTGACAAGACGCTCTAGTCGGATTTGACCTTTGAAAACGACGCCGATGCGGGTGTTGAAGCGGCGGAAGTTGTAAGACATGGTCGGCAGGCTGAACGCCGGCCTTGAATATGGCGAGCCATCTCCAGTTAGGCTAAGGCCTCCGCCAGCGGAGTCCAGATCACTCGGAATGATCTGCTGGAGTAATCTGTAGGTCATTTCAGTATCAGCAACTCGGTGAAGGATAGATGGACTCTGGCTGATCATTGCCGACGTACCTCTCCAAGAGCTTATCCTGCATATCTGCACCACCCTTCAAGAAATTGCGGAGGCTCCTCCGTTTCTTGTCCTTGTTAGGGCTGCCATCGTTTATTTCCAACGCTTCATCGTCCCGATAGTCGGCTGCACTCGTCGCAGGGGTGCTGGGGTTGGTATGAGTAAGAACCTCTGAGGATAATTCGTCCATCTCGGATAACTGTTCTTTCGAGAGGTGATCCTGACCAGCCTTCCAGGGTTGGTTGTTTGGAAGATGAGTACCCTGTCAACCCAACTTTCGAAATAACCTGAACAAAATCCCGGTTTCACAAAACGCCTAGAGAGTCGATTATAATTAAAATCATGAGTGAGGTTACTGCCGATACGATTTTTACAACTTGTTTTTTTTTTTTCTGGGCGAGTTTCTGGTTGGGGAAACAATCCCGAGGTTGTGTGATCGGTTGGTCCGATTAATGGATAAGTGCCGGTTTGAGGTGCAAGGTGGGCGATTTCTCTGATGACGTTGCCACGTTCGTCACATGCTATCCTAGGTAGTGGCTTCCCAATTAGTCTAGCTTTTTGTCACAAAATCCCATCTGCGGTCGGCCAACAGTCCCCCAGTAAAACAGGCAAAAAATGAATAGAAAACCCAAAAACAAAAAGCAAATTGCATTCATGCCAGTTGTGCGTGCAGATCTTAACAGTATGCAGTGCCTATTGATTAATCGAAGATCAACGTTTGCTGAAGATTACTACTGTACAAAGTAAGTTACTTTTGTCGCAATCCACAAAGAGCGTTGACAGTTGCAACTCCGAAACATAGCAATAATCTTCCGGACTCCGTCCAACCTTGCGCATTTAGTGCCGACTTCCAGCCACTCCAGATTATAGACTGATCCAGATAGTCGTCCTACAGAGTACATGCGATGATCTTCAGTCATGGAAACTGTGATTCCCAGCTATCAGGCATACTCTGACCTTTGATAAACAACTATGTTTGCGACAGTCGACACATGAATCATGCTCTAAAAGGGCATCTATAGGGCGTGTAGTTTCCTTTGTATTCTACGGCCTAGGTGCAAGAGGCAAAATACACCTTGGCGGGCAGTTTGACTTTAACACTCACTTCTACAAGTTCACACATAACCTGCGCCAATCGACTGGCAAGACTGGAACTAGGGGATATAGAAGGTGAAAGAGGCCGGACTGCCTACCTTAGGTATGGATTGATTCTCACTTGTTAGCCACCAGGTAGTATAGGTTTGCTAGCGTGTAGTTGGTTGCGTATCGGAGTGACCTGCAGGAACACGCACAAGCGATCTGGGCAAGATTACTAAGGTATCGGCTGCGGATGGCGGCTGTTGCGTGTGATGCTTTTTGCGTCCTGGTTTAAGGAAGCTTGTTCCAATAAGAAGGAGTTGCTCATGCACGCACAGAGCCCTGAGTGATCGGGACCCTGCCCTACCGAACACAATCCACGTTCATGTGTGCAAGCGTCGCGGAGGAGGATATTGACAGTAGGTCATGCACATACGCATGCCCATTTTGTATCACCAGAACGGCTGTGCTACCTGCGGGTTCCATGTACGTGACTGTTTTGTTATTCTTTATTCCTTTTTTTTTTTTTTTTTTTTTTTTGGACGGACATGCTTTGAGCCGTTTGCAACAGCATCGGCATTACTGCATGACCTAGCGGAATTTTTGGCCTGGGTAACCATAAATATCGAGAACTTGTAAGCCACATCTCGCTTGTTACTTGCATAGGTACCGGTAGGTAGGTGCAAACCCCTTGGTGGGATGAAAAGTTTTTGACATGCAAGAAGGAGCAATAAAGAGCCGGAGCCGTGAGAGTGGTCGGAATAAGAGATGAATGTGGTTACAAAAGCAAATAGCAGAAAAAAAAAACCGTAGCAAGCCTTGTACGGAGTAAGCGTTTTATAAAAAAGCAACTGACATCCAATGCACATCGAATGTATCATATGCTTGGCTGTGGCGAGAACTGGAGCGGTGAATGGTTGCTCAATCATTTTGGGACGGTACTCCGTATTAGGACTTTTGGGTCTGCCAGACGCTAGTACTGCTTTGAGCTGAGCTCAGGTTGAACTTTGAACAAGCAGCCAGCCACCTTCCGAATTACTGCGCTCGAGTCAATTGGGTCCAAGACCTTCCCCAGCATGGAGTAAGGTTATTAAAAAGCGTCAATTGGGATGGATGACCCCATGTGTTTATCGAAGTACCTCTCTAGTGGTCAGGTCAGAATTCATGATTACCAGTATGGTAGGCAACAAACAGTAGAGAGACGCGTAGAAGGCCTGTTGTCCGGGCAGGATGCGGTCTTGTTTTATTTTATTATTATTATCTCCCAATGCGGTTGAATGAGAAAGTCCACATCGATTTGCCCATTGCGGACCAAATGCCAAAACAGACAGGGATTTGGTGTTGTCAGGGGCGCCGTTGCAAATGACAGTGGGCGCTGGATGGCTGGGTAGCGAGTGACAGCTTGAGCCTCGAGAGAATGCTCCACTTGCCCGGACCCTCTGCGGTAGGTGTCAGATTATCCACAATCTAAATTCTGCAAGTCCCGCGATCCAGGGAGCAAGCAGGACAAGGAAAAAAAAAAATCGAAAAGAAAAAAAGGGACACAACTATTATTCCCCAACTCTTTGCACTGTCCGGTCCATGCCATTACAAAGACACACCGCACATACGGCTGCCTTACCCGACCGGAAGGAATAAGCACATACTCAGATACAATTAACCAGCACTGTGGCCGCGACCATCGACGGCATTACTCCCCTCCTCTTTGGTGCTTTGGAATATGAGGTAGTACTCCGTCACTTCTCAGATCCTTGACTGGACTGAGTCGCCTGCCCGCGTTGGTTGCTAAAGGCCAGGCACACCCACACAACGGCCCGCCCACAAGCTACCGGTAAATACAGTACAGTACAACAGCAGCAGCAGCAGCAACAACAATTGAGTTGGATGTCACCCGCCTCCCTCGATTGCTCATCGACCGGGCCGAGTCGCAACCTGCCCGAACTCGCATATTCAATTCAACGGCCTTTGAGTTTCTCCTATGGTGAGGGATTCCACGGCTCAAGCTGGTTGGCATCCAGCAGAACAGTCCCCGACGAGGTACGGCAAGACTTCCGCGGCCCTTAATTAGTGCATCTGCCAATCCCCATCGAAGCCACCCCCTTGCTATCCCTGCAACGACCCCATCTGCCATCTCGAATCCAGGGCAACACCTCGAATTGAAGTGAACGATTGAAGGGTTCCATCTTCTAACAAACACCTGCCTCGATTGCGATCATCAGGAACAGAGGAAGAACGAGCCAAAGTCCCGTTACCGATCACTCGCTATCGCGAGAACCCTCCGATTCTCCGATGCTCAGCGCGTCGTCCTCCAACAACCATTCCTTGTTTTCCTTTGGGAGGAATGGCGTGCAACCACCGAGCGACGAAGTAAATGAGAACACCACGACATCCTTCGATTTCCTGCCTTCCGTAAACTTCGATGATTTGCAGAGCAGTTTGGAGTCCGCATCCACCGACTTCAAGCTGACCCAATTCCCGTCGCCTACGGGTCAGGGTAGCATCCTCGAAGCTCACGGAATGGCCTCTACGGTTCCCGAGAAGACCAACATAACACAGTATGGCAGCAGTACACGCGTCGCCATGTCCCAGCCCCAATCACAAGGCCAGAACTCATCACGAATTGGGACGGCTGGGTCCATCCCCAGGCGGCCCAGCAACGCAAGCACTCGTTCCTTCGCAATGCCCACCTCTGCGTCGACGGGTTCTCTTGCCAATGGCCCCTCTATCGAAGGAGCCCCGACAGCCCCGGCCGCTATGCGAGCACGAAGACAAAGCCACTACCCGCCAGTTTCGAACAGCAACATTGCTAAACCACCTCGAAAATCTGTCGGTCCCGGAGTGTTAGAGTCTGAGTATGGGGCACGGAACACGGCACGTCGTCGCCCTAGTCTGACAACGAACATGCCTTCAACCGGACGAGCTTCTATAGATGAGGGGGCTAGGTTAATCTTCGGAGATCCCACACGCAGCACAGCAAGTTCAAGGGCATCTAAAGCCAAATCTGTTGGACCTCCACCGAGGGCCAGTCAGGCTACCCTATCTCCCGACACTAGTATCAACTCGGAGCACTTTCCGGTCGGTGGCACGGTGTCTCGATCCCCGCGATTTCCAGGCCAGAACTCTGCAAAACGGCAGTCAGTCATACCGGGCGTCGTGGCTACGGGGTTGGGAGCTCGGACCATCAGCCCAACTGATTCTCGGCGAATGAAGCGTATGTCCCTAAAGGCGCCACCAACCAGCACACCACAGGTCCCAACTGTTCAGGCTGCTGTGGCGGATGCGCGTGCTAGTTCCCGTTCACCGTCCATGCTTCCGCGCAAGACCTCTACGCCCTCTTCGTCTCGAACTACTCCAGACCCAAATCGAAAGTCATATAGCTCTGGTCTATCTGTCAACTCGGTCAACAGCTTCAACACCGTACGGACGTCTACAGGCTCCATGCAACGGCCTGTCCAAAATGGCACGTCAAGATTACCCGCACCAAAGACTCTGAACGTCCACAACCCGGCCAACCAAGAGGAAGAGGAAGACGTGCCTCCTGTTCCTGCGATCCCCAAGGCCTATGAATCACCCAAGGACTCGCCAGCCGAGTCCTCATTCTTGGATAAGCGAAAGTCTACCCTAGCTTTTGACGCTAGCAGCATCCACAGTACCTCGACGGCCAGTTTATCAACTTATCCATCCTTGGAGCAGCCTGGAAAGGCGTCAAGAAGAACTAGTATTCGAAAGGTTAGCCACCAGAACATTACTCTGGATCTGGATAAGAAGGGCAATGTTTCGCAATCCAAGAAAAACCTGCAGCCTCTGCGGTTACCACCGCTCACCCTTGGGCCCTTGAGTACACCTACAGCGGCAAAGATCGCCGCTCTCCAAGAGCAAGGCTCGGCCCAGAGCCTCAGCGCGACTCCTCCGCCGAACCGACGAACCTCAAAAACACCGACCACGCCCATGACGGCGTCGAAGAGCTCATTCTTTTCAAGGCATCGACATACTGATAAGGCGGAAGGAGCCAATCTCAGGAGTAGCAGCTCCATCTACAACATTCGGACCGAGAGTCCGGGACAGGCAATTGACACGAACTCGACAGATTCTATCAAGGCTATAAATGTTCGACAGCCGGCACAGAAGCCATCTGTGTCTCCATATCTGTCTTCATCACTTCCCAAAGGTGGACTGGAGAGTGGAGGGTTCACGCAGCAAAGAAGAACCAAGACCGGCAACGGTTTCAGTAATGGTGTCGATGTCACTGTAGGGTCAAGTATCACACAACAGCGCCCGTCTGGACCTCGTGAACCCGCAGCAAGCAAGCCTCGTGCACCGAAATCTCCCGGCCCACTATCTAGTCCCGATGAGCCACCAACTCCGTCTTCGATGAGCTCGCTTAGGCGCAAGCTCAGCTTATCCTGGAAGCGTAGCGCATCAAAGGCGAGCGTTTTGACCAACGGGGATAAGACCTTTGATCAACATGCGGCCGAAAGCATGCCGCCGCCACGCCTTCCAGCCTCGTCGACCATGAATCAGTTGACAAAGAAGCCGCCGAGCCCAAGCTCTTCGTCAAAACCCAACGGTAACTCGAGCTATCTTGAATCTCGACGACGCAAGAGTTCTGCCTCCAGCCTCAACGCAATTGTTGCGCAAGATCGTGTGCGCAGTGATATCTGGGGATCCAAGAATGAATCTAGTCAGAGCAACACCTCAGATCGCCCGCCGTTGTCTCATAGTTCTTCAGTGATGCAAAAGATCCTCAAGCCGAGGGCGGCACCCAACACGAACCGCCGCCAGGATGTTTGGACTGCGGATCTAGACAAGGACGACCTGATTGCTGAGGAGGAGATGAGGAAGTTCGGGTCGCGACGAAAGGAGACTGAATTGGCTGCCAAGACGTTGGATGCGCTGCGAAAGAGGGCCAGTCCCAAGGAGCGCGTGAGTCCGCAGGATGCCATCAGGATCGCCATGCTGAACATTTATGAGCGCGGTGAGATAGTGGATTACAACGATATCTACTTCTGCGGCACTCAGAACGCAGCCAAGGTTGTGGGCGATCTCAAGTCGTCTATCCCCAACTTTGGATATGATGATGAGAGGGGAGACTACTCAATTGTGCCCGGTGATCACCTTGCATACAGGTATGAGATCATTGACGTCTTGGGCAAGGGTAGCTTTGGACAGGTCGTACGCTGCATTGATCACAAGACTGGTGTGCTCGTTGCCGTCAAGATTATCCGAAACAAGAAGAGATTCCACCAACAAGCTTTGGTCGAGGTCAACATCTTGCAGAAGCTGCGGGAATGGGTAAGTGACATAATATTATTTTGGCTGACTTTTGAAGCTGCGCTAACACGACGTCTACCTTTTACAGGACCCCAAGAACAAGCACAGCATGGTCAACTTCACGCACAGCTTTTACTTCCGCGGCCATCTCTGTATCTCGACCGAGCTGCTGGATATGAACCTCTACGAATTCATCAAGGCGAATGCGTTCCGTGGCTTCTCACTGAAGCTCATCCGGCGATTCACCAAGCAAATGCTGAGCTCTCTCAGCCTTCTGAAGCAGCACCGGGTTATTCACTGTGATCTTAAGCCCGAAAACATCCTCCTTCACCACCCACTTCACTCCGAAATCAAGGTCATCGACTTCGGCTCCAGTTGTTTCGAAAACGAGAAGGTGTACACTTACATCCAATCACGATTTTATCGCTCGCCTGAAGTCATCCTGGGAATGACATACGGCATGCCCATTGACATGTGGAGCTTGGGTTGTATTTTGGCCGAGCTTTACACCGGTGTACCAATTTTCCCGGGTGAGAACGAACAAGAACAACTTGCTTGCATTATGGAAGTTTTTGGGCCTCCCGAAAAACACCTCATTGAGAAGAGTACTCGTAAAAAGCTCTTTTTCGATTCAATGGGCAAGCCTCGCTTGACGGTTTCTTCCAAGGGCCGCAGGCGTCGTCCCTCGTCGAAAACACTCCAACAGGTCCTGAAGTGTGATGACGAGGCTTTCCTTGATTTCCTGGCGAGATGCCTGCGCTGGGACCCAGACCGTCGCATGAAACCTGAAGAGGCTATCCGGCATGAATTCATATCGGGCATCAAGGCTTCTGCTCCCCTCCCACGACTTACCGCCCGCGATGGGTCTCCTATCAAGCGACACAACACCATATCCACCCCTAGGCCTCTACCTGAGCCCCCTGGAGGCGCGGGAGTCAAGACTGGCAGCAACTTTGCGCGAGCTAGCCCGCAAAAAATGATCACGGCTGGTTCGCGGCGCACGTCGAATATGTCAACAGCTAGTACCGTTTCAGCTGCGACAAAACGTGTCAGTACAGGAACTGGGACCTTGATGATGGGCTCGAGCAACCTCCCAAGGGCTGCCGGTCGCTCCGCTAGTGCCAAACAAGACCTGGCAGCCGCGGGGGCTACGGCAGCGATGAACCGCCGGGCCTAGGATGCCAAGCGAGGCCGGGCCATGATTTCGATGAC
Source organism: Pyricularia grisea (assembly GCF_004355905.1). Lineage (NCBI taxonomy): Eukaryota > Fungi > Ascomycota > Sordariomycetes > Magnaporthales > Pyriculariaceae > Pyricularia > Pyricularia grisea. The sequence goes on along the minus strand of NW_022156719.1, from coordinate 1,962,650 downwards.
GGAACCCGCATAACAGGTTTCGAATCATGACAACGATGCATATGAGGAACAATGGATTTCTTTTGCGTTCTTGCGTATACTACCAACACTTTTGATATCTTATTTTCTAATCACTTGGGCTCATCGACCTAACAGGTCACCCAAAAACTTGACATTTGACATTGTCTTTTTCATTTTACCCACGCGCGGCCAGCAAGTCTTCTAACGGAACGATACCCTCTTTTGGCCAACTTCTAGGCTTGTATGATGTTGGTGGAGACGCTGAGCGCGGGTCTTTCCCAATTTCAAATTTCTCCAGTCGTTTTTTCCCCTTTGGATCTATAGAGAAAGAGCTCTCATCCGTACAGTTATGTTGTTTGCAGAGGAGAAAGTCAGGAGAAACGAGCTTACAGTGATTATTTCTTTGGCTGTACAAACTATCATTCTCAAGAAGTTACATGACAAAAAGCGAAGAGGAAGATAACTGCGTGCTTGAAAAGCACACTGCAACTAGACATGAGACAAAAGGGACTGTTTTTTTTTATACCATTCATGCCGTGCGCAATCAGACGGGTTATAGTATACGGCCGGTCCTTGCAGGCTTTGTTAACTACCGAAATGTACCTGTGTTTGGGGCCGGACGGAATGGCTCCGACGGAAAACAACGATGATGGACGGAGGTGTGAGCATATGGCGAGATAGAGAGAGGAAGTTTGAACCCTCATTGTTTAGGTCATCATACTAAAAGAAGAATCCAACTTTTTGCGCCGTAAGCATATGAAGAGTTCAGCCCTACGCCCTGCAGCCTGATGACGGCGGGCCCGAAAATAGTGAATGTCTTGGGCGAGAGAAAGAAAAAAAGAAAGAAAAAAAGAGAGAGAAAGAGACAGAGAAAGATTTAAGTCCCGAAGAGTAATCGAGCTTATCCACGGTACATATGCGCACCGATGAGGGAAAAGCAGTCATATTGACTCGCTCCATGCAGGTACGTTTTCGGAGGCAACACATGCAACTGTCGTGTAGCAGCAGCGAGCAGGCAGGTGGGGGTGAAGCTTGCGCATTGCGGAGGCCCAGCATCGGGGAACAGAAGTGTCAAACACGGGACAGCTTTCTTTGCTGTTGCCTTGAGAGAGCTCCCTCTATTTTTTTTTTTTTTTTTTTTTTTTTTTTTTTTT
>NW_022156719.1:1891858-1961238 GCF_004355905.1 Pyricularia grisea | reverse complement strand
TTTTTTTTTTTTTTTTTTTTTTTTTTTTTTTTTTTTTTTCCCTCTCTTATTCATACCTATCATCTTGAAAAAAAATCTAAACATTGTCATAGTCCCACGCGATCAAGATTTTCGCCTCTTTAGAGATTGCGGCACAAGAGCAACGCAAAGTTGCTGCCTGGGGGGTCAGGGCGGGCGGCGGACCTAGGGAGGGTGACGGAACCGCGCAGAAAAAATACTCGTGACTTTTTCGGGGTGCGTCTTATCCTCCGACCCAGACTTGGGTATATCGTCATGCCATGGCCCTCGGCACCTTGCCCCAGGACCCCGCAAAAGCTATACTTTTTCAAATGAATAGAAAAAAAAAATAAACAAATAAATAACGGTGAGTGATCACCATCACCCACCCCGCCGCGGCGTTCCCGTGGTGGGTCCCCATCTACACCTAGCTCGCTGACATCCTCATTTGTATACTTTTTTTTTGGTGGTATTGGAAAAAAAAAAGTGTGAGTAAGTACGAAGTAGCAAAGCGAGCAAGGTAGGTAGTGAGCGTGAGGCGCAGCCAAGCGATACTATCCCCTTTGAAGAAAAAAATACCATTCTAGAAACAAAATAAGCAGAATTCTTCTGTAGAATGCAGCATCGAAACGTCACCTATCTATCGTACTTAGCTGTCTACTGAGGAAAAGACAACCGCAGAGATCACCTCGCCACCACTGCGAATAAGGTCCTCCGAGAAAAACACAGCAGACGGCCTGACCCGAGAAAAAAAGGTGTCGATCTTGTTGCCATAAATGCCTTGAGAGGGTGGGCTTCTATTATGTGGCTCGTCTGGCTTGTCTGGATACGATTCCCGTCAGGTGGGCACCAAATATTCGTTATTGCAGAGCCATAGAGATAGGCGGCATGCCATTCTGAACTTTTTTGTTGTTGCAATACTCTGTAGTGGGCATTGGACAAGATGCTTCATGAACACAAAAAAATCAAATATGCTCCACTGTGATGCGCAACACCACACAACATTGCAGATTCCCAAAATCCTGGAACCCCGGCAGAGATGGAGAAGCAGCTGAGACAGACCATGCAATGCATGTCTCTCATTCCTCACTCTTCTCGAAGGAAGAAAAAATTCCCCGGTTGACTACTTCTACAAAAGGGTATGCACTACGTACCTTGGTATGCCGATTGATTGACGGGTCTGGGCTTGGGACCGTCGCTGATTGGAAGGTTTCCCGTTTCTCCCGTTTATTTTGGTCTGGTGGAGGTCAGCACCATTGGTTGGTTTCCCGATCCGATCCACCCCGACGCAGCGATGCAAAGCAGGTCAAGTTTGTCGATAGCTGTTTGGCTTGCTTTGCTGCAGTGCAACCACAGGACGGTGTTGGGCCAGCTTGGCCAGATATCGAATTGTGACTGCCTGGGCAATCTTTGAAATCGGTCGGGTACGGCTATGATTGTTGTAACAATATCGCCTGATACGGTGCAGTCGAGAAGTCGGTGTCAAAGTGAGTGATACATTGGATGCATGTCATCGATCAAATCTAGGTTGTAATATTCGCCAAATACAGATTTTGCATGATCTGATTCTCAACGCTGAAAGTCAATCCTCTGTCTGATTGATAGAAAAGCATTTTTAGAAAAAGACACAGACGCAAATGTTATGGAGATCTGACGCACTGCAGGACAGAACAGGGCCGCGAAGTAGAAAAATGGTGGGTGGATTGGCAAGCAGGGGGGAAGGGGCAGCCACACCCACTCCACATTACCGGCACCTGCAAGACCTCCATCTCGAAAAGGTACGTACGTAACGAATTGGCTGGGCTTTTGCGTACAACGACCAATAATGCAGCAAAAAGTGGTATTAAAAAATCCAACTTGGCGGGTAGTCTTTTCTCTTCCCATGTTGCTACCCAGATTTTGCCAAGCGCAATCTATGATACTGTGCTTCATACTTTTCCTACTTACTATGTACAGACGGGAGCCAGGGTTGACATTTTGAGTTCACTGACAGTATATGCACAGCCATAAGACTAAAGCCGCGTGTGGTCTTGTTCTTTGCCAGCCAGGCGCAAGCAGCATGTGCTAAGCTGGCCTTGTCAGCGGCGCCATGCTTGTGTTCAGAGGCCTCGCGCTTGTTATGGAAGGTGTGGCTGACGGCCGGCGGCTCTGGCTGTGTTGGGTGTATTAGCCATGTGCCATCAAAGTGGGCTTGTCGACTACTACAGTAAAAAAAAAAAAAAAAAAAAAAAAAAAAAAAAAAAAAAAAAGATACCAGAAGTTTAGTTGCAAGCGATGGGCGTGTTATGCGACGGACGGGACGCAGTCAGTAGATCAGGAACTTAGTCAGATGGGTGTGCATGGATTGCCATGGCATAAGCGTTCGTCCCAACTTCTCTTTCTCCCGTCAAGTGGAGAGCTGACAGAAAGCGGACCCAACCTGCAACCAAGATTAGATTTGGTGGACGGCGGCGTCTTTTTGCAATTAAGTGTTGATGTAATGATGTGATGAGATGGAGTCTCGGGCATTCTACGATGAACCATAATTACCTGAATGGGGGATGGAAACGAAATTGGTCTCTGTTTTATGCCTATTGCTCTTCGGAGGGATTCGTCGTATTCAAATCAGGCATGGTCCTTTGTGGAATTGAGCCTTGCGCTGCGCGTGTACCTGCTGCTTGTGTGCTACCACCACCACTATGGAAATCATCTGCACAGATCTCTGTCAAAATTGGTGCACGCCTCCAAGCTGATCACATGATTTCAACTGTTCGTCTTGCAGTTTGCAGTCAGCCCTACAGAAGAGTTCAGATGTACCACCTCGTGGAACCGTCCCAATCAAGGTGTGTGGCAGATGGATCCTGACCCGGGTTACTGTTGATCGTTTTGCCACCTTTCGACGACATTGACATTTGCAACATGAATCGATCTGGGCTCTGGGAAATGTGGGCCAACAGCCCTATTATGAACAGGCTAGGCTGCCTAGTGATGATGGCAAAGAATTATAGTGTGTAAACTACTGTAGATTCATTATTCAAGAACTAGCAAATGAAACAAAATCATCGTTGTGCGCTTGTTCGTCAATGAACGACAAAATATTTCGCCATGCATGTGCAGCCTAAATCAGGCAGAAAGCATTTGCCAGAAGGAGAAACATAACTGACTAGGTACGGTACCTACCTACCTACCTTACCTACCTACTCTCAGTACCTTTGGAGCGGCTATGAATTGGTCCGAGTCTTTTCGAGCCACGCCCCTCCTTGCGCGCCTGTTTCTTGTGTTCCGCTGTCCTCCACTCTCACTTTTTTATTCCAAAATGGAACACCCGCCAGGACAATTAGTACGTACCCCATAAGTACCGTATTACTACTAGCACCATTTGAACCCCACCAAAGCCCACCGCCCCACGCAGCCATCTTGTCTCTGTCATCTTTACCTCTTACTCTTCTGTCGAGCTCGCGAGCTCAACCTCTCACCTAGCTTCTTCCTACTCCAAAATCAGACCTCCACTGCGCCCGTTGCAAGGGTCTGCACATGCAACTTTCTCCCATCAAGCGATTGTTCTTTTTTCTCTACCCTCCCTGCATCTTTGAGCCCGGCTCCTGCAGAAGTCCTGCATTAGTCTGCATGGTCGCTCTTTATGCTACTGGCCAGTTGGCGGGCGATGGGTGTGGTGTGGAATACTGTCCCACTGGCGTGGTATCGAGGCTGCTGCTGCCTTAGATCTCTTTCTGGTCGCATGCGCTGTGCCGATGACGATGCTCACCATCGAAACCTAGCCCAGCACTGCACGGCATACCAAGCCCACTTCCAATTCTGCAAACCATGTAGCTAGGTACTGCGCTGAACTGATGCACCACCATTCGATGGCTTGCGAGGCCCTTGGACTAAGTAGTCTAAGTTACAGGGTATAGAAAGGCACCATGCCTTCCACCTTTCGATCTCGTGATCCCTTCTCTCGTTCCCTTTCTGTCCATCCTCAAGAAAAACAGTCATCGCCGTTGCATTCTCTTCTTTTCTTATCATTTCCTTTGGCATTTTAGCCGTTTTGGCATCCCTTTGTTTCCTTTGCCTACCACCGCCCTCGTTTTATACCAATTTTCCTAAAAAAAAACGCCTTTAGACTAGGTTCCCTTTGCATATCAGTTGATAGCCAATTCGCTTCTACTCTCCTATCCTCAAAACAAACAAAAAGACATACACCCTTCAACCAAGATCCGAGGCATCCGTCTCCTTCCGGCCCCCAATCTGCCCACTGCCACCTTTCATCACAACGGTGCCATATTCAATTTGACTTGGGACTTTTTCAGTGCATATTGAACCTTTGGTGCCACATATCAACCTCGCACCCTGGTCCGCCTTGCTCCTGCTGCTGCCTTGGGCTTTTTCATACGACACATACTTTCTCGCCAAGTCTGCCTGCTTTTGCCTGCATACCTGGCTGCTGCTGGTGCAACAGCTTGCTATTTCTACCGCGTCCAACGCACGCATTCATTAGCTTCTATTCTTTCATTCATTCACGGTTCCTCCAAGATATTCAGACGCCATGTGTTATCAGTTGACCGAGTTGTACTCTTCGTGCCGGTGCTTGTACTACCAACATGCTGTAGATCGATGCTCGAGTTATGGCCGCCGCGGCCATAGCATTCAGCAGAGAACTATCTATGTTGGTTATGCATGTGCCGTCCACTCACAAGGTCACTACAACACCTCATACTCTGGGAACGAAAGGTATTCCGACTCGGGATACTACAGCAACCAATCAACAACCAAGAGTTCCTCGAGTCGGTACAGGTGAAGAGTGCTGTCTTCGGTGATGGGCTGTTCTCCGGGCCATCCGCCTTTGGCACCTTTTGAGCTGGGTCATTGGATCAGCTACCTATTCTCTCTCCCCGCAATATCCGTTTCCGTGAACAGACCCTTGTCGCAGCTCTCACTTCTTCTGGCAAGGCATCGTCAAAGCCAGCCAGCCTCTGCGCCTTCATAGAAGCGACAGAGTCCACAACATACTGCACCCGGGCTGATCAGGGTCGACTTGTGGGAAGAGCCTGCTTAAGCCCCCGCCAGGAAGCAGCCAATCCATTCTCGAAGACGCAGAACAACAGACGGGAGAAACGACGGCAAAGCGGAAGGACGCCGGTCAACAAAAGCGAAAACTCGGGGCTTTTTGTGACCGAGCAGCTTTCCCTATCTCTTCCCAGAGATCAAAAAATCACACACCACCAAGATCAGGTCTCGCGATTTCTCAGCATGGTCATCAATTATTGGACCGTATTCACTTATTTTTCGATCGACACATACACATAGAACTCCTTTTCACCTTTTTTTCGGCAAGCGAGCATAGCGATCAGCGGCACCTTTCATCAGCAATTCAACACCATAGTTAATACACACCACACCATTGTCACCAACCTCAAAAGTACGATTTCATGGTTTCCGGAATGCACGAAGCGTCACGCCAAGCGAACGATCATTGATTCAACGACTAAGACGCGTCTACAAATCCTTTTTTCAGTCCTGGATGCGGCTTCGGTCTGATCTTTTGCAAAAAAACAACAAAACCATTTGCCCATTTTCCTTTAAGACAATGGTTTGGTGGTGATTTTCTTTCTTCTTTTCTTGTTCACATCATGTTGTTTCTTCCACTACTTTTTGACCTTGCATTTGTTTGAGCGGGAAAGGATATACCAGGCGTTTGGGTACGGGAAATACCGGCAGCGAGGTTTGGTGTTTTCGCGCTGGTTCGGCGGTTGTTGACTTTTTGTTTGAGGTTTTCTTTTTAGTTTTGTTTTGCTTCTGTTTTGTTTTTGTTTTTGTTTTCGTGTTTTCTTGTTTTCTTGTTCTTTTTATCGCCCTCTCTTCTCAGCACTTTCCTCTCGACGAGCGAAAGCCAGGATGTTGCTCTGGTCGATTATCCAGAAGGTTGTACCTTTTTTTTTTTATATATACACACTACCCCTACACTGGTTTGTAGGGACGGCCGGCAGAGCCGCGGGCCAGGACAGGGGCAACTCCGGCCTGGCTCGGCAGAGGAATGGCAGCAATTGCACTATTAGAAAAACAGTCTGGAACGCTTCTTCTCATGCATTTGCAGTACATTCCTTTGCGGTCGGTTTCTTTTGTACTGAGATCTCGACTATATTGCATACTCCATCCCCAGAGGACTCACGGCTGGACGGCGACCAGCGCAAGAATCTGCTCATAGCCGGTTCTAGGGCGGACCTTCTGAACTGGACGACATCCGGGGAACTTGAGGACAGGTGTCAATGTATCAGTCCATTGCTAGCCTTGCTGGACAAATCTACACCCTAATTAGGATATTACAAAAGAATCACATCGTGTCTTCTGTGCAAGTGATTAATTTGTTAGGATCACTATCGATGTATCATATTGAGTGATTGGGGGAGTTTTTTTTCTCCCCCAACTCCTATTACATTTCCCACGTGGTATTGCTAGGAAAATAAGGCGCAGCCGGTTTCTCACACCAGCCGGGAGGATCATACGGGGTTCGATTTTGTGCTCCCATCTGCGGGGATGCTACCCGCAACTTTGCTCCCGTCAGGAAGGGGGGTGTAGCACTTAAAAGGCAAAATGACAACTTGGGACTTTTCTTCGCTGGGGTGAGCCACCCCCGAGGGATCATTAAGCTACAGGAAGAGGCTTGGGCCGGGGGACTCCTAAAAGGACAGTCATTCTTTTGTTTTCCTTTGCCGGCATTCCTGCGCCGGTAAACTTGGGAAAGTATATGACGAAACTCTTAGAGAAAACTCCGAACTGTTCTAGCCCTTGATAAGCTGTTTAACTCCTTTCCCTCCTCCCCTTTGCACAACATCTAAGATCATATTCTTCATTACCAGTTCCATGATCACAGGACAAATTTAGAACTAAAGCGGGTATGGATGAGATCTAATTGGATTCTCCTTTTTTTCCCTATTCTCTCACATGCACAGTTCTTTTTTTTTTTTCTTTTTTTTTTTTCTTTCTAATAAGTCTTCGTCAAAGATTCTCCGTTTTGTCTGCGGGATAGTATAGGTCAGGCTGGGGCTTGTTTTTTTTTTTTTTTTTTCTGTGGTGGTGGCACGCCAAAAGTCAGCCTTGTGGCTCCAGTATTGTAGATGCAGTCTCGCTGGCTGCGCTAAGCAGCCAATCGTGCGGCGGACCATGATGCACGCCCCCAAAAATAGTAATATGCCAAGCTATTCTTTTTTTCCCCAAAAGGTCGGTTAGGATCTGGCATGGATGGGATGGGTGGGAAGTTTTTTTAGTGGTGTTGTGGGTAACCCTGTCAAGCCTGTAATCGGGATGAGAATGATGAGTGGGTGTGTGGGTGGTGGTCACGGCAGGTCACGACGTAAAAAAGAAAAGAAAATAATGATACAGCGTTTGACAGCCTTGAAAGGTACCCCAAAAGTACATTGTATAGAGGGAAGAAAGATGGTGGGGTCTAAATTTGATACCTCCAATCTCACAGCGATCAGATGCAGTCAGGGTTCCAAGATGACTACTTTTTTTTCTTTGTCGATGGGATTTCTCCAATTCTTTCCGTGCTGGGGGATTTCCCCAACTGCGTTTCCCTCGTCACTTTTTCCAAAGCCAACACCCAACACTGATGATGAACGGGGGCAAGTAGGTAAGCATTCTAGTAATGGAAAGATTGGGTTGTTTGGTTGGTGAGCCGATCTTTTTTTTTTTTTTTTTTTTTTTTTTTCAACTGAGATTTGGCCTTTCTTGTTCCGCGCCACCCCTTTTGCAAAAACCAAAGCCTCGTTACACGCACCGCTGTGGTTTAGTGCAGGGCCGTTTCCGAAGCAGATTAGACTAGGCAGTGAATGTTGAGAAAGAGGCGCAATTCAGATAGTCTCGTATAGGTCTTTGTGAAGGATTCACAAGACCCTAGAGGACAACAGAGCCGACTCGAGGAGAGTCAATTGGGGGCGGCCTACATATGACTTCATTTACTGTGTGGCAGACATGTTTCTGGGATTCCGGCTCGGGAATTAAAGGGGAAGCGAGGAATAAAAGCTGGGTCGAGGCTGAAATACACCAAGGCGCCGCTCCCATCCTGGTGACATGTTGTCAGTTACCGTGGGAGTAGGATCACTTTGCTTTTTGGATCATTCCCCGACCGCCGGCAATGGGAAAACAAAAAGGGTCTTACCCGAAAGGAACCGAGGCGTAGTGGAGAATAAACGAAAGTATAGGGCCGCGCCGAATCGCAAAGTTGCTCCGTGCCTCGATTCGAATTTCGGGTACCGCGTATTTGGCTGACCCGAAAGGATCGCGGACAATTTTTTACGCGCCTTGAATGACTGCAAACTATGGACTAACAAGTCAAGCCAAGTCACCTTAGGCACTCGTGTATTACAAATGTGGGGGCGGCTGGGCTGTTTTAAGGCAATAATTGAAATTCGTCATTAGACGCGATCATGCCGGTGTTCTGCCTCGATCCAGCCTCAATGCTGCCTGGGCGATATTTGGATGCGCCCTATGCAGATTAAATCCGGTGCCCGCCTCGGAAGCGAGGCAATCAAACGACACCGTAATTCTGCATACATACCGTAAATGGGCAGCAGGTTCACAAAGCACTGTCCAGCCGGAGGAAGGAGGGGCGTGCCGGAACAAGCCGGTGCTCAGGTCTAAAGTGGCGGGCGAACCAGACGGACTTTGTTGATACCCGAGGCTTGACGCCTTAAGGCGGCGCGGCGCTTTTTCATTTTTTTAATATTTTTTTTAAATCATGTCCTTCTCTCTGTTGGCACCCTGGAGTGGGGGTGGCTCGGGAACGTTCAAATACAATCTTGCAGTATCGTAAGGAAACGACCACCAGCAAACGACTGACTGCTGAAGTGCGAGAAAAAAAGCCCCTTCAAACAGTCATTCGCGACTATTTTTGGCCATTTCCCCCATGTTACGAATACGCGTAAGTTTGTTTTCGCGGAATCGTCCTTTGGCCCTCGGTGGTGGCGGCGGCGGGCGATTTAGGTGGTGATTTGTCAAGGCAACCCTTACTCTTTCTTACTTTGGCAGTGGTAGCACATGTGTCCTCGATCTGCATCTCGGTCAAAAGAAAGCTTTATATAAAGTTGCTTAAAAGCGCTTACTCACCACACAAGTCCCAACAACATTCATGCCGCGTCTGAGGCCGACCTACATCATCGTGCTTTGATCTTGAACGAGATAGTAGTAACGATGCCCAGGAACAAATAGTAGAGAGCTGGGAATTATATTTGGTCACGGCCAATGCCGTTCCCTACTGTCCGATACCATATATCCAGTTCTTCCAAAGAAGCTAATATAATATATCGCTGTTGTGTGTCATATTTGTCAGAGGCAAAGGAGAGAGAAAAGAAAGAAAGAAAAAAAGAAGCTTTCGTAGCTCCCAGGGGAAGCTACAAACTTGCGGATATCTCTTTTTTGGGAAAGAAATTTGAATTTACTGGTAAAGTCTTTATTTGTTGCAAGGTGGAAAGGTGAAGGGGTGATATCTGAAAAGTAGGTACCTATGCTGTTAGCGGTATCCCAATTCAATCCAGGAGTTTAATGAGATGAAATTTCTTGGTGATTGGTCTTCATGAGCTTGGAAGTGATGGCGACTTTTGATTAACGCCTGGGATGAGATCAATACGCGCATCTCATTCTCAGATAAAATAACATCAAACTTTTTCTATGCAGCCAGTCTGTCAAGCGTACGGTAGGTATGGTGTGAGGCAACAAAATGATCAAGCACTGAAAGTTGAGGTGAAACAGGTCGTTTGGGTGGATATTGTTGGGCGGGAAGTGGGCCAGAGTCTGATCCGCCCGGACAACCACAGTGGAGGGGCTAAGCTAGTTCATCGCTACCTAAGGTTTAATTGAAGCGCGTCAACAAGTCCTTGTCACGCGTCTGATGATGTTTAATTCCCATCAACCATCAACAAATGCTCACATATTTCTACGATTTCCTCTTGAGCATCAATGCAAACAAGCATCAATCAGTAGTTTTCACAACTAAAGCTTTTAGACATTACTGGCAAGTAAGGGCCTTTAAATATGTCCAAGTCATCCTCTGTCCCTTCGGCCCAGGACTACCTGGAAAGGGCAAGGATGTACTATCACGACCAGAACGCGGAGAAGGCCAAAAACTATTTCGAAAAGGTGCGTACCTCTGGCCCAAAATCGACTGCATATCTGTTTATACCGGACTGGCTAACAATATACCTGCCCTTGGCACACCCACTTCCACCCTGAAGGCCTGTCTAAGCTGCCCTTGCCATAAAAAAGATCGGCTGGCGAGGAGGGAGTACGTGATACAATGTCAGGCTAAGGGCCTCAATCCTGAACCGACTCATTACGTTCGCGACTATGGATGCTCCTGCAAGGATCTCATGCAAGAGCTCACTAGGGGCCTCCATGGCCTCAACAAGCGATCTGTTTCCCAGCTCGCTTCCCGTCCATGTGTTTGCAAGACCAAATCGGACTCGACAAGAAGCTTGCGTCCCTGTCACGATAACCTGCACATAGGCGCCATAGATGGGATCAGTGCTTGCTACGAGCTTATGGGAGACTTTGAGGCATCTTTCAACGCTGCTCTGATTATGATTCACAAGGCACCCATGAGACCAGAGGTTCGTTGAAAATGGTGTATTATGGCACTATTATGACTGTAGTCTACTAACTTGGAAAACACGCTTGTAAAAGGGATACTTGAGAGCCGCCAAACTTGCTACGAAAATCAAGCCGGATCGTTATAAAATGTCGGAACTGCACATGTCGGCGGCAGACGTCCGCCGATCCATTTGCAGACACGGGCTTGCCAACATGCCTCTTGATAGCAAGCATGACAGTAACAAAGACAAGGCAGGTTCCATTTCAACTTTACCAAACCTCTTCTCAAAACCCACCTTAACTAACACCATCATGTAGTATCAATTGCTCAAGCGACTTTTGTCCTCGCACAGCAGAGCAGATCCGGTCGCTCGTCTGCCAGGGGAATTACTTATCATGATTATGTCACATTTTCAACTTAAAGACAAGCTGTGAGTCAGCCCGATATTGGTTCCAGGAAGGGATTCCTCAAGTCAAATTGCCGTCCATTTATATTGACATGTCAATGCTACTTATCCAGTGCCTGTCAGCGCGTTTCCAGGTCTTGGTCTGACTTTGTGTCGTCTCCTGCCGCCTCGAGTTTATGGCAGCATCTTGATTTTGACAGTCAATCCAAGCCATCGATAGCAGCCTTGGGCAGGATTTTTCGACTTTCAAATAGCATCCGTGACGGCAAGATCGTACCGACAACAAAACATGTCAGAATCAGGGACTGGAATAATTTCTCGCTTGATAAAAACAAGCTAGCCATGATAACCAGATTGCCATACCTCGAGGTGCTTGAGGTGCGACAAGGTCCCATACAGCGCCCAAAGAGCAGCTATAGGGGCCCTGCTGGCAACGGAATAGTATATGATCCGCCGCCCTTTCCTGACGCTGCCACCATGAAGCACCTAAAGCGGCTGGCCCTGGAGAGCTTTGAGCCGGGGTCCCGGAATTCAGAACCTGATCGTAATATCTGGAAGGTCCTGGCAACTGTTGCACCGTGCCTGGAGACGATCGAATTCTGCGGCTACAACAGGCCTTTATTCGTAAAACCGTTTCCCAAAGTCAAGGTCCTCAAACTCTCAATGAAGCCTGGAGGCAGGCCTGCAAATATTCGGTTTGTGAGTGGATTGCTTTCTCCTCGGGAATTTTCGGCTGCTTTCGCTCGTTTTATTCCAGAGGCCAGTTTCAACTAACTCAAAAGTGGTGCATAGGCACAATTCAATGAGACCTTTCCAAATCTGGAACAATTATACCTCGACGTTGCTGTCGTCCATGGTACAGCCGTCGACCCAGGGTCCCTTCCGAAGCTCAAAACCCTCGTCATTGGCTGCCTTATCCCGGGCTTCGCAGATACCGACGACCCTGTGGTCGGCCGTCGAATATTTCCCACTCTTCCCCCGACGCTCCGTGTCCTTGACCTGGGCCTGAGCTCCTATTCGCTCGTCAAAGAGATCCTCTTTCATTACCCAGAGCCGCTGGAGCGGCCAACGCTCTCTCACCTCGAGGTCTTTCGCCTGCTCGATAACGACTACGACGCGGATGCAGTGCTCGAGGTGCTCAAGCCCAGCATGGAGGCAGGGTCGCTCCGGGTCATGGACGTGGCGCTGCCCCGGAGCCCCACTGGCGCTCTGGTCGACAGGCTCGGTTACGAAGCGGCCATCGCGGCGACGGTGGACCAGTTCGCGGGCCCGGACCTGCCGCTGTCGTCCCTCACCACCGTCGGCATCCCTAGGTACGTGACGAGGAACATGCGCTCGTACCACTCCACCCATACCACGCGGCCCTTTGTCGACTGGGTCGCAAAGTTCCCCAACGTCGACACGGTCCGCTTCTACCCCGAGGCCATCGAGAACGCGGCAGAGGCCATGATCGGGCTGGTCAAGCTGCCCGGTGTCAAGACCATCTACCAGAATTGTCTAAAAGGGGTGCTGCGCGACGAGGTGTTGGCTTTGGCTGGGGAGGTTGGGGTGCGCATCGTCGATACCCCCGATGCATGGTTCCCGGCTCAGTTTCCGTATGTGTTTGAGGATGGGGACAGTACTGGGAGAAAGTAGAGATACTTAGTATCGTCAGTCTACTGTTGGTGGAGAAGTGTGGTATGGCCATTATCACCGGTTTAATATGTTGAAATTGTATAGGATGTGGCAGTTGAATGAATTGGTTTTATATAGACCCTTCCCGACTGCCTTGTTGTCATAAGACCTGTCGATGGAATTCGAGTATTGACCACGACAACTCATCTCGATAAGCCTGCGCTAAATAACATGCGTCTCACAATGGCAACAGCTGGTATAGAACTCGATGTGAATCTTGTCGCTGTATGTCCGATATACTCCTCCCCTTGCTATCCTTTCTCATATCAACACATTCATATGTATTCTTTTTCCACTTTTCGCAGGTGGGCATACATTGCTAACTAACTCAATTAGCTGCATCAAGCTCTTCTTTAAACCTGTTTCAATCAGACCTTTGAGTTGTCGATAGCAGACCATATTTGACCGTTTCACGTCATTCTTGATGACATCAACACTGCGTTTTGTTGTTCTCAAGGAGAATCCTTTCAGTTTTTTTTTTCCCCTTGTCCACAACCAAACGCATTTGAAGCCAAGTCCAATATGGAGAGGCAATGCAAAAGTGAAGTTGTGGAATAGCGTTTCGAGATGCTAACGCCATAGAGAGGTGGTTCTATAAAAGAACCTACCGACACCAGAGTATCCCGCCGAGCCCAAGGAGGACACGGCTAATCTTTTCTTCAAAAGAATTCGCAGCCGAAACGTACGGGAGGTTCGTAGAGTAAGACTCTGTGAGAAGAGAGAGAGAAAAAGAAAAAGGCTGACTGTTTCGTGCTCAAAAGATGCCATGAGCTCCAGATACTGCAAAAAAAATTGAAAGATCAACTTCACATTCGCCAAAAGCATAATGTTCTGGCCGAAAAAGGAAAAAAAAAAAAAAAAAAAATGTTTGACGACCGTGTAAAGGGCCGTCATGCCAAGGCGCCACAGGCTGACAACCCTTAGGCGTAGGTGATGTGGACGTTGTGAGAGCCCTGCTTCCTGCCGCTGACCCAAATAACAAACTGGGGCGATGCGCCCGAGGGTATCATCTCGATCTCGTAGCTGAACTTTTTGAACTTTTTGCCCTTGGAGTTGGACCACGCCTCGAGGTCGCTGGGCCGGACGTCGAGCGTGAAGCTCATCTTGCAGTTGAGCTTGACGCAGTCTTCCTTGCGGGTCGGCGGCTTCTCTCGGTCACAGTGGTACAGCTCAATTTCCATACAGGGCTTGAGTCCCGTGTCTGGGTTGAGGAGCTCGTAGAACTTGTGGCGGACGGGCTTTTTGCTCGATACGCTTTGTCCCTGTTTGTGTTGGTCATTGTTGTTAGAACCAACTTATGGCAAACGGTTCTTATGCTTGGTTTTAACACGGAGTGACTGCAGGGGAAAATGTGCTCACCTTTTTCAGAAACCACTGCATTTGATTAATGGCAAGATGGGTGAGCTCTTGCTTGCCCCATTTCTTGTCTTCTTCCAAGTGCTTGCCTTCTTTGAACTCTTCACGAAAGACTATTCCAAGACTATCACGAGAAACAGTGGATGTGACGAGGATTCGTGTGTTAGCTGCCGGCAAGCTGCTCTCCGAAGTCAGGAAGCCCTTAATGACGGCGCCGCGACAGATTGCAGTGCGGCTGCAAAAGGTAGTATTGATGTTAGCGCTGTCTCTGTTTGTGTTTTTCACCGTTTTCGCTTCAATGCTTGTGAGCATCCATGTAGGACTCACGGCTTCATTCCAGTAGATTGCATGATAACAATACCCGAATTGGCATGGAGGGCATCAAGGTGATGATAGAGATACGGGCTGCCTCCGAGGCCACCAACAAGAATGATGCCCTATCGACACAGATTAGATCTCAGCCCAGAAGTCAGCGTCTAATATCGATTGTAGCCTATCTGCTTCAAGGCCAACTTACATTGACCTTCCCATGCTTGCGTGTAGTCAGATCAATTTGCTCCTTCACCAACTTGTCGATACCAGCAAAGGACGCCTTGAAAGTTGACTCGACAAGCTTGCTGATAGCCGCCACGGTCAAAGTCAGCAGATGCACTTGTGAAGAATCGGGGTGATAGCCAATAGCTGTTTCAACTTACGATGAGAGAAACATGCGTCCATTTTTGATGTGTGGCTCCCTGGACGTGTCCGTAAAGTTGTCCGAGACAATAAAAGCCTCCCAGGGGATGCGGACGATGAACTCTTGAGCACTGCCCGGCTTGAACTGTGGCTTAATGCCGGTTTCCCATTCTCCCTTGAGGAGCTCTTTGATGTTAGACGTGGTCAGGTTGAGGAATCCTGCTCCGAGTCTGTCTTTGCAAATCTTTTCGAATTCTGCATCGACGAAAGCACCACCGCAAAGAGCACCTGGATGATTGGACTGTTAGCACTACCCGCGATTTTACGTGTCGGTATGTATGGTTATATCTATAGGTGTGTGGGAGTACCTTTGCCTTCAATGGCCTCACTCATCTTGATCGGCTTTGCTTGGTCAATCTTGTAGGTTATTAGATCCTACGGTAGCAGTATTAGTATCAAATCCCCAGTAAAAAAGAAGAAGTTTGCCTAATAGCACGGCAGCATCATTTTACCACAGTACCACCTCCAGCGTCACAGATGGTATAAATTCCACCCTTGTCAACTTTGCGCCCAGTGTCAGTCAGAGTTGCCAAGGCAGCTGCCTCTGGCTCCGGAACAAAAGTCAAAGTGGTTGGACCAGCAGCACGCTTGTCTAAGATACCAGCTTTCTTAGCAGCCTCTTCCATTGCCTGGCGAGCATAACCCTTCCAGATGGCGGGAACAGTCAGCACGACGTTGAACTGCAAAGCATTCACAACTAGCTCGCTGCGGCTTCTGACGATGGTGTCGATGGTGTGCTTCCACAGCACTCTGAGGTAGTCGGCGATGACGTCGACGGCCGTTTTGTTGTGCGTCTTCAAAAAATTGCGACTCTGGGCCAGAATGCTCGACGAACGAAGACTGCTTGAAAGATCCTCATCCTTTAGTAGAAGCAGCTTGAACCACTTGATGGGCTTGGCATCCGCGGGAACTTCAAAGCCACATAGGGCCTCGCCGTCCTTGTAAAAGAGCTCGGATGGAGCCTTGCCCTCTTCTTTGCCTGTTCCGGGCCAGTTGTAGATGATGTTGATGGAGTTTATATCCTCCGCGAGTTCAGGTAGAGTTGCCCAAGCAACGCCAGAGTATCTATAGGGAACATACGTCAGTTGGTATTGTGTTTGATAGGAACAAGCTAGAGGACAGGTGTGATTGAGGGGACTGTACGTGGTTCCAAAATCAATGCCAATCACCAAGGTTGCATCGTCAGCGCCGGCCTCATCATCTCCGGAGTCACGGCCGTCTCCCTCCCAAGATTCCTCAGATTCCGAATCCGAAAAGTGGGTAGGACGAGGCCGCTTGAGTGGCATGTTTGGCTGCTAGATGAATGAAGTTATATTACGCCGGCGATCTGAATGCTGAGAAGATAGACTAGGTAGCTACCTAGCTGTTTGCTGTTAGCAAAGAGGCTGGGGGAGAAAGAGTCGGAGTAGATTGTGTACTGTTGTTGCCGGTAGAGAAGGCATAAGATGTACAAAAAGTGGAGAAATTGCTGCAAGCTGACCTTGAAGTGAAGTACGAGCCATGTTTGTATTTTCCCAAGTGAGAGGGAACTGAGTTGGAACTGAGTTGGCATCTGCTGCGAGAATGAAGTATTCTGCCGGTTTCGCCTCAGTTTTAATCCCTTCACGATCCACAAACAACCACCGTACCTTGTCTTTGATAATTGGTCCCAAATAGAAACCAACGGCACCTACTGTTCAGACTTTACTCTAATATGCCTTCTTTTAGTCTTACTTTTATTTGTTGAAAAAATTGAAAATGATACAGTCAGACTTCCCTGGCAAGCAGCATCACAACTAACTGCCATTTTTGCGAGTTCGGTCACCATGCCGAGCGACGAGAAACATGGTGCTGCTGTGCACAGGAAGCCTCGCCAAAACACTGGATTATCCCGCAGCGTAGCGCCAGGCCTTCACGACAATCCCATCAAGATTGAAGATGAAGGGATGAGCCCTTCTCGTATCAAGAATGAGGATGAAGACATAAACCTCGTGTCTGTTGCCAATACAGACGAGTCCGATGTTGAAAACTTCTCAACAGTACCAAGCAGCCCTCTAAACGACCATAAGCTTATCGAAGGCGAAAACTATTTTAATGCGCTCGTCGATGAAGCTCCAACCAGGACTAAGGACCGCTCCATGAGCAATGTCCCTCACTCAGCTGCCGAGAACTTTGATATGAATTCTGCTACCAACGTCGAAAGCTCAATGCTAGACATCCCCGAGCCTCTGTCTTCCAGTCCGCTGGGATCCGAGGCCACCACTATCTACGAGGCCAAAGTCTTTGGTATGGACTCCTCTCCTGAGGCAAATCAGAACCAAGCCAAGAGACCACTGGAAGACACGGGCTCGGAGCAGCAGGACAAGAAGCAGAAACAAGATGAGCAGTTTCACCCCTCACACTCCGAGGATATAATACAACGGCGACTGAATGAAGATCTCAAAGTTCAACGCCACTATCGGCTGAGGGCGGAGTGCAAGATCCAAGGCCTGGAAAAAGAGCTGGGAATTCTACGGGACGGGCTAGACACCGCCCAGGAAAAGATTGGGATCTGGCACGACAAGTCGGACGAGCTACAGGGAGTTCTGGACGAAACTGTTGATGAACTACGCAAGGCAAAGAAGGAATGCATTTCGGCAAAGCAGCAGAAGACTAAAACAGAGAACAAACTAGCACTGCTTGAAAAAAAATTCCAGCGACTACATGATCAGCTGGCAGCATCCAAGGAGGAAGCTGCCGCAGCAGTTACTGCCCTTTCTAAAGAGAAAGAAGCTAAAGATTCGGTCGAGAGAGACATGAAAGAAAATATTAAAGCATTGCAGTACGAGAAACACCAGCGAGAAGCGGCCGAGCAGGAGGCTAGCGAGTTCAAAAAACGTTGGAAACAGACCGCCCGCAAGCTGGATCGCAACAACAAGCCTAAGCAAGTACCTCACCAGGTCAGCGATCAGCACCTGGTTGAAGAGTTGGGAAAGCTCAGGTACAGAATCAGCAACTTTGCCGTGACTCATTTCGATGGAAAGCCTCTGCACCATCAGAAGCCTGCTCTGCATGTTACGGAGAGACTGGACAAGCTAACCTCGGCCGATGCTGGAGCATGGGGTTATCTTCAGTCAGCGACCCACTGTCCCAGTATTGTCCAAGCTTGCATATGGAATGAACTCCAGCAAAAGGTGTTCGACAGCTTCCTTTGGGCAGAGAGATGCAGTGATCATCTTTCTGACCTCGTTGCTGGCATGAAGATGCGTGAGTCTAAATGAAACCAAAACGCCGATCGCATCCAGGCAGCATTGGTCACTGGATTTAACTCCCGTATTCTCGATTCTTATTACTAATCTCTGTTATCATAATAGACAGTGGGGACTACCTAAAATCATCGGATAATAACTTCGTCTTCCATGAATGGCGTGCCAAGACGGCCAATCTAATGATCGACATGACGGCTGGCTTTCCCACACTGTCTAAAAACATGGAAAAAGAGAAGAACACCATAGCGGATGAGTTGGGGAAGCAGCTTGCACCCTTCCGCAGGTCTCAGGTGCGAGGATCCTTTGGTAAGGAACTCCATGCTATCGTCGACCAAGCTACAGCACTCGATATGGAGATGAGCAGGCAGTTGGCACATCTGAAATGGTGGCATCCAGATTTTGGACGTGGCAACTGCCCATTCGACGAGGAGACCATGGTGCTGGACAAAGGTGACAATTACTCAAATAGAGCCGACAGGGTGCTGCTCGTGGTGGCGCCGGGCCTCAAGAAGTGTGGCCGATCGACGGGCGAGGATTTTGACCGAGAGAGCGTGCTGCTCAAGGCGGAGGTGACTTGTGATCTTGCACCGTTGTGGGAAGTCAATCCACGTCGGTAAGCCTTGAAAGCTCCCAAGGTAGTAGGGGACTCCCGGGGAGGAGGGGAGGGGGGTTGTTTGCCAGCCACTAAGACGCTTCATTCAACTTTACCAAATCAAATAAAAAAGTATAGGATATGGGAAAGATGAGGTGGAAGCATGATTGCCGGGCTGGATTTTGACTTGAGTTACACGGAAATGTAGTCGACGACTTTGCACAGCCACGGAGTTCCCTAGAGCGGAGACGGCGAACCTCGAGTATTTACTTCGTTCAAGTCCATTCAGGTCTCGCATGCGTTTCGCGCCAACTGCACCAATGAGCATGGCTGTTGTGGTGTGACCAACAGTACCCTGTCACCTGTCAGGTTAACCAGCCTAGCGACTTGGACACGCCTAGAACCATGTTGCGTACTTTGTGAACCTGCACATACTCACAATATCTCAGTAACCCCCATCGTCCCACTAACAACATTTGTCATAGCAGTGTCGTGACTTATTTTCAAAAATGTTCGCCTCGACACGTCAATACCACGACGTATTCCTAGTAAAATTCAGCCTCGCCATGGCAGACCCGGACCTGCCTCAGCCGCGATACCACCACGTCGTCTTTGTCCAAACCAACGCCGACGATGGTTCCGGGGTGAAATTCCACGTCGTCGGCGACATCACCAGCTTCGGCGGTATGAAATACGAATCTACCGAGTTCGGAAACCCGCTCGACGACCCAGCCTTCCACGACAGGGACCTGCTCGGCTTCACCGTCGCCAATGGGTTCCGCCGCCGCTGGGACGAGGTGCTGGGTAACCTGCCCACGCCGCCAAAGCAAAAGGAGTACAACATGGCCACCGGAAGGACCGAGCTGGTCAAGACGTGGGATCCGCTCATGTTTTATGCGCCTGGTGAGGAGCGTCGACAGCCCTGGAAGTGCACAGAGTGGACCATGGATCACGCCATTCCGGCCCTATGGAAGCATGGCTTGATCGTGGACGCGGCTATAAAGGTAGGCAATGGCTGGAGCTGGTGGCTCATCTTGAGAATCATGTTTTGGATATCTTGGATTCGGTGGGGACTGAGTCTTGTGTCAACGACTATAAGCAGTCCCCAACCAGTTTATTCCTTCCCTACGAAGTCAAGTGCGGCGGCCACAAGCTGATGTTTTTTGATTATTTGTTATTACAGGATTAAAGGGGACTACAAAAGATCCTTTGACATCTTTCGGTCGAAGGGTGAGCTTTAAATGAAAATACTTCGTGGCAAGGCAAATTAGATAAGATTGGGGCGGAGCTAGGAATGCTGGTTTTCTCAATTACTTCGTACGTTTTTCTCATGTTACGAGTGTGTCGAATTTCTTTTGTGACGAAATCAAGTATTAGCGTGAAAGAGGCGTAAACGAGAGGAGTCTAAAATCTGGGGAAGATAAGATAAGCAGCCGGTGCGGGACCAAAATTTTGTGGCAGCACGCCCTGGCGCAAATTGAAGCGAGACCAAGAAAAAGCTGCCAACCTACCGAGAACGACATCGTCCGCCGAAGCGTGCAGGCGTCCTGGTCAATTTGAACATACTCCAATTCAATCGGTCATACACCAAGATCGTCGACCAAAATGAAAGAAGCAAAATCGTCAACCCGGAGCTCAATCGGAGACTTCTCCATCCTCCCCATTTCCTTCCCGCCGACGCGAGCATACCCCAAAGCCGCCCTCCACCACGTCTACGTGCGACGAAACGCACCCAAGATCCCGACGCCCGACGACGAACGCAGCCTATTCCTTGCAAACGTGCCCGTTGACAGTACCGAGGCGCACTTCCGCGCCGTGTTCGCAGCGCTGGCAGGCGCCGGCAAGTTTGAAAGCATCTCGTTCGACGACGACCGCAGGCGGCGAGCCGCCGAGTCGTCCTCGCTCCGGCCGTCGCAGGCGCTGAGGCTGGCGCAGACGGCACACGGCTCCTCGAAGAAGAGGAAACGCGGCGAGGCCGAGGAGGAAGAGGAGGAGGACGACCAACAGACGGCGCGCACGCTCTTTGAGACGTGGCCGCGCCGTTTGCACTGCAGCGGTGGCACTGCGGTTGTGCTGCTGGCGGATGAGAGGAGCGTCGATGTCGTGCTCAAGGCGGTTGGCAAGGTGCACAAGTCCAAAAAGTACCCCGTGTGGGGCGCCGGTGTGGACGAGTCTGCGGCAACGGAGCTGGGCGTCCCATGGCTGCGTGAGCACAACAGGCTCTGCTTCCCCGACAAGGCGGCGGTGCAATCAGCTGTGGACTCATTCTTCGTTCTGTTCAACAAACGCGAGAGGGAAGCGGCCGAGCTGGCCAAGAGGATGCGCAGCGAACCGGACGAGGACGGATTCGTCACGGTTGTGCGCGGCGCCGGCAGGTCAGCTCCAGCACGGAGGGACGAGGCCGAGGAGGCAAGGCGGAGGTTGGCGGAGAGGGAAGAGCGCAAGAGGCAGGAGCTGGGCGGTTTCTACCGGTTCCAGCTGCGCGAGCAGAAGAAGGCGGAGCAGGCTGATCTCATCCGCCGTTTCGAGGAGGATCGGAAAAAGGTTTCAGCCATGAGGGAAAAGAAAGGCAAGTTCAAGCCGGAAGCATAAGGACAGACGTTGTACGTCACGGATATTACATCACGAAACGTCTCAACAGTCTGTGCTGGGGTCACGGCCACGAACACAGGCTTTTTGCCAACGTTTGGCACATGTTAATTCAAAGGTACGCATCTGTGCTCTACACTACTCCCTTTCCAGCTTGGCCCATGAGCTTTCCTCACATGATGACGCCCGCGGGGCCAGCAAAGCATCGGCACCGATGAGGATGTACCTTGTACTGAGTCGGAGGCCTGATGACTGCCGAAAACAACCGTGTAAACCAATCTTCTCAATCGTGTCTGAAAAAGGAAAAAAAAAAAAAAAAAAAAAAAATAAGATCGAAGCTCTCCGACTGGTTGCCTCGTTGATATGTTTTGTTCTCAGACAACAAGTTGATGCTTACTATTGATGTTGTTTTATGCATCTAGGAAACTCTTTCATACTGGCAAGTCCAACGAATGAATGAGCAAGAAATGGTGGGACCTGAAACATCGGCGTCAAGTCCGGGGTATTATTGGGGCCCGCGCTAGAAGGTGAAGAAGTGGCAGATGTGGTTGATGACCGGTTGGGTGGCGTCCGATCTGGCTGGTCGCCTGGGTGCATGTTGGTCATTGATTGCACGACACGGTTCGGAAGGACACTATTATGTCGACATAGCATGGGGCAACCAAGTTATGAAATGTATGAGGGAACACAATGTCCCGGCAACAGGGCCAATAGTAGCCAACATGATGGAAAATCGCACTTGTACTTTTTCCGAAATAACTTGCAGGAACATGCCTGTCGATCCAAGAAAGTAACCCGACGTGGCATGAGTCGATTCGAGAGAAACAAAATTTCTGACATCAATGCGTAGGGTTAAGTGTTCGTATGTGGGCGCTTCCAAAGCTTCCAAGTGGGACATGGTGCCCAATGATGCTGGGCGTTGCTGGGCAACGCCGTGGAGCTATGGCCCCGTCTTGGCGCGTCCCGGGAAAAACACAAACACGCGAAACCAAATCGAGAAACATCCTGTGGATGATAGTTGGGAATTATTGATTGCCGCCACTGCAGGGTCGCCTGCGGGATCCCCGATTTCCTTTCCGTATCATCCACCGAATGGAAGAAAAAAAAAAGTGGCTTCTTATCCGCATCCTTGGAGCCGTTCTTTATTTTTTTTCTCCCTTCCAAACCCGTTACATTCATCCCCCTCGACGTCAATTTGAACCTGCAGGAGCCTGATTCAGATTTCACGGTCTTTGCGTCCTTTTGATCTGTCTTTGTTGTTTTTTTTTTTTTCCTGCACACTCCTATGGGCCTTGACTGAAGCAAGACGTTTGGACTGGGAAGAATCCCGAGGCTAGCATTGCCCGTCCTTTCTCTCCTCTTCAGGCTTCTTCATTGCCCTCAAACCTGGGAATGAACACGGTCAAGCAGACCAACACAGCGCCATGGCCGACACGGACAACCTGAGGACAGCATCGCTGTACATCAACAATCAGCTACTTTCGAGAGGACTGCTTCGCGATGGCTCAACCATCGACTTTGCAGACCCAATGAGTGGTGGAGACTTGGGCGACACGATGAGCAGGATTATGGGAGTAGTTAACGACCTGATCCTGCGGAGAGATGTACGAATTCCCTTTTCCATCTACAAGACTCCTACAAGCTTCATGGCCACCCTAATACCTAAAGTCTGCTTACCACATGCTAACCCTTTTCGCTCTCCCAAAATGCAGCGAGATGCCGAACACCGCGAGGCCCTCTCGCAAACCCTCCGAAGCCTGCGCGCCGAGAACCTCCACCAGACAAACCACCTCCAGCGCGAGTGCGACGCGCACGCCGACGCGCAACGGCGGCTGCAGACGGTCGAGGCGGCGAGCCAAGCCCAGCGCGCCCAACTGTCACAGGCCGAGTCCACCATCCACAAGCTCAAGGACGACGCGGCGCGGACAAAGGCCCTGGTAGCCCAGACGCGCGGCGCCTGCGCCAACGAGGTGCGCAAGCGGGACAGGCAGATCGACGCGCTCAAAAAGGCTGTCCTCGACGCCGGCAGGGCGCGTGGGGAGAGGAGAGGCACGACAGTCACGAGCATCACGGTCACGGGTGAGATGGGTGGCGATGGCGGTGAGGTGCAGGGGGCTGCGGGGCGGGAGCAGGGCGCTACGGCTTGTGATGATTATGATCTCCGCCAGGAGTCGAATTCGTTCCTGGCTGAGCTCGCAAAGGGATTGAGTGCGGATAACGAGGCCCTGATAGCTTTGGTCAGGCGGGTCGAGTCGAACCTCAAGGATATGAGCGGGTACGAGGGAACCCCGACTGCGGAGTCTCAGAACGGTCACCCTTCATTGCTCCCAGGAGCAGTGGAAGAGCTGGAGACTGAGCTCGAGGCAGTGCTCCAACATCTCCGGACAATTCTCACAAACCCCTCTTTCGTTCCCATAGAGGAGGTTGTGGTCCGTGACGAAGAGATACACAGGTTACGAGAAGGCTGGGAGAAGATGGAAACGAGGTGGAAGGAAGCAGTACACCTTATTGACGGCTGGCGTCGTAGGATGGCGTCCAGCGGCAAGTCGGTCAACATGGAGGAACTAAAGATGGGTCTGCGTTTGAGCCCCGTGCGCGTAAGACATGTCGCCGAGACATCACAGGGTCTAGGCTTGCGTGTAGCGCCCATCAACTTTAACCTGAGATCGGTTCAAGAAGAGGAGGAAGACGACGAGGAGATGAAGGAGGAGGAACGTGAAGAGAAATCTAGTGCCCACATGATCCCAAGCCCGGCAGAGTCATTACACCTTGTCCCAGCGCCTGGATACGAGGACCTGGCAGACGATGATGACAACGATGACGACGACAGCGACTCTGGGTCTAGCATCTTTGAAGATGAGGTCGACATGGACGACTTGGACGTTTCGGAGCCTAATGTGCAGATCCTGGAGCAGTCGATGATGATGGAATCCCTCAATTCGTCCCCACTACCCGAGCCACCGCAGCTCAGCCCCCTAAAAGACTCGGAAACGGCAGGTAACAGACGCCGTCCCGACCCGTCACGTTCCCGCAAGCGACCAGGAGAGTTTTCTGCGATAACGGAGGAAAACACATACGATTCCGCTTCCGCTGTTGAGGAGGCACCCCCTAAGCCTCCAGCACGCGTGGCCAAGAAAGCTGAGCCAAGACAGCGCCAGACGGCTGCGGCGACTCGTCCAAAGCCACAAGAAATGCCCTCTAGGCCCAACTCTGCGGCATCATATGCGTCGACCACATCCACAACCACCGAGAAGAGCATCAAGCTTGTCAAGTCTGATGCGTCGGCCCCAACCTCGGGCACAAAGGCCTCACAGCCTCCACCGGCTAAGAAGCGCAACACGGCCAAGACCGCCGAGAAGCAGCCCGCGTCTAGGAGACCGGCACGGCCAGCAACGAGCATGGCAACAACCAGGCCTACCAGAGCGGCTGCGGCAGCAGCTGCTAGGGCTGTGACCACCAGCAGGGAGACAAAAGGTCATGCTCCCAGCAAAAGCCTTCCAGAGCAACAAATCCAAGAAATGACTTCAGCCCAGCCCAAGCGAGGCGCGGCGGCTAAAGAGATGCCCCCACCACCCGTCCCTACCCGCGCCACGAGGCAAACCGCAGCGACACCATCCAAGATGGCAATAGTCGTCCCGCCACCCTCCTCATCCCGCCTCCCCCTGCCCCGCACCGCCAATGCCAACGGTGTGCCGCAGAGTCCGCTGACCATGGCAACCATACAGGCCAAGCTTGCCGCCTCGGAGCGGGACGCCGACGCCGCCAGGGTACGTGCAAAACTCAAGGCCGCACGCCTAGGACGCGGTGGTCTCGGCGCCGCCGCCGCCGCAGGAGCAGCAGCAGCTCCTTCGCGGACGGCCTCCAACGGGACGACCAAGTCGGCAGATGACAGCGAGCAGGGCGGGGCCAGCGTGAGGAGTATAGATAGCATTGAGCCGGTCAAGAGGGCGGCGGCAGGAGGGGCGCGCTCACCATTGTCGGAGCTAGCCGTCTCGGGCGGCAGCGAGGACAAGGGCAGCAGTACGGGATCCACGCTTCGTGTCGTCGTAGATAAACCGCAGGAACTGAGCCCGCGGAAGCGAGGCAGGCGGGCGGAGAAGGTCGCCTCCCGCCGGCGGAGCACCCTGAATGCATGGGAGCTGAAGACGTTGATCTCAGGTGACGTCGCTGTTTCGCCGTCCCGAGGGAGCTGAAGAAACAGATCGGGAGGAAAAGTGGAAGAGAATAAGGTTGGATACTTATTTTTTTTCTCTCTTTAAACTTTGGTAGGGGAGGGGATCCAAGTGGAATAAGCAAGCGTAATTGTTTTTTCAGCCGTGGTGGCTGTTGTCAGGGGTTGTCTGCTTTGCTTTTGGTTGATGATTTTTTTTCTCTCTCTCTAAAACCCGTGTAATTTTTACGTCCTTTACGTGGTTATGACTGCTATGAAAGTGGCCGCATTTCAAGGTTCGTTTGAAGGCGTTTTTATAATTATTTGTCTCATTTATTGGATGGGTCTTTTTACTTATCTTTTTCTTTTTCTTTTCCGGGCTTTTTTGTGTTATGGAAGGAATCCCTTTCCCGTCTTCCAGAGCTCACCTCAATAGCTATTGACGCCGGCTTTGACGTTTTGAGGTGGAACAGACCATTTTTTGTGCATATAATTACCAGCAAATACGCGCGCATTTTATGATTGTAAAGGGACCAGTTGTCAAGCAGTTAATTCTAGACTAGAACTAGTAATTAACAGCAACCTGGGATGCATCCATATACAACCGCAAAACAGAAAGGATCAACTCACCTACCTACTTATATCCAGCGTGGACGTGAACTGTATATATAGAAAAACCTGATTGCTAACTACGTAGTAAAGATGCCTGTTGGATCCTAAGTCCTTGTAAAAACTACAGGCCTTAGTAACCTATCAATTAACACACAATGTCTCTGATGCATCCTTCATCAACCAGCCCTGCCAATAGACACTTTACGAGCAAGCCAGATCCCGAAAACCAGGCCCGGGCCGTTTCGTATTGTTCATCTCGTGTTTGGAACATCCTGACTCGTAACCAACTTTACTTGGACCACATCCTCGCCTCAACCTCTAGACCTCAAATCATACTTCAGGGATCCGGCAGGGTCCAGACCGGTGGTATGGCCGGACTGGCTGTTGATGCGGCTGCGGGCTTGGTCTACATTGTTGATGATGACTTAGCTGTCGAAACGAATGGTAGGTATGGAACGAGACGCCATGAAAGCTTTAAAAGGGAGCCAAAAGGCTCAAACCAGTCCCGACTTTTCAAGGCTAACCACAAGATAATACCCTTGCCAAAGTTGTTGCCAGGGCCGGTACGTACGGCTTATAAGAGATCAGATTAACCAACGTCGATGACTTTTTACAGAACACAGTACATATCTTCTGGCCAGACCTCGCTTGGTTTGCTATACTAACCAGCATATATAGTATACACCGGTATAGACTGACTGACTGGGAGGCCACCAAGAATCTAGTATGATTATCACTGGGAAGGCGACTGAGAAGAGCACTGTGGAACGCAACAAGATTATAGGGCAAAGGGTGCTTTTAAAAAAAAAAGGGTCGACTACTGGTTACTTTTTAAAAACCAACAAGGGGAGCAAATCCAACGGAGTAACGCCTCCAAAAGCATATTCGGATGTTGAGAAAGCTAAGAGGACCAGCACTTTGTGGGAGAGGAAGAACACTGTAAAATAAAACCGCGTTCGTAGTTTTGAGATGGTTGCAGGGAATGATATAGCAGTCTTCTGCAGGAGATAAAATGACACTGTAAAGACTGAAATTCGGTTGAATTTGGATATTGCCTTGCAGGAACTCGATGAGATTGCTTAGTTGTCCATGGATATTCAGAGCAGGCGGGGTTGGCTTGTTGGTGTTTTGAATGGAAAGAACCTCTGGAAAATCATCACACTGTAAATAAAGCTGTAATGTGGGGGAAAATAGAATATTATTCCATATTTGGATATTAAACCTATTGCAAGGGGAACGCAGAGATCTGTCAACCAGTTCTCACACGATTAACACCGAGACCAACCAAATCTTCAAAAAGTAGACCAAGTTACAGTCCCAGCGTGAGGGGTATCAAAATGCAAACTCTCCATGCTCTTTTTTTCTTTTTTCAACTTCTTCCGTCAAGGCCCTCTGATCAACAGACCAATGACAACACAAAGTAGACCCGGCCTAATTCTGCGCAGCCTTGGCCTCGGCCTCGGCCTTCTTCTGAAGGTCATGCTCGACGCCACGCTGTGCCGTCTTGCCCGAGTCGTGCTGGGCCTGGTACTCGTTCTGCTTGGTCTGGTCGCCCATGAGGCCTGCGGCCGCGGCTCCCAGGGTGCCCGTGACGCGGTCCGAGACGCCGGCGCCGAGGTCGCTCAGCTGGCCCTTGGCCTCTTGCTCCTGACCGCTGCGGTTCTGCTCGCGACCAGATGCCTTGAGGGACTGAAGACCGAGGAAGAAAGTCAAAAAGTCAGTACTTTGTTTTCATGCATAAAATCTTTCACAGTGAACTCGAGAAAATAAAAAAAAAGGGCTCACCTCAGATCCGACAAGACCGCCCAAAGTCTCCTTTGCAGAACCGACCGTCTGGTTCATGGATCCCGACATACGGTTGGGGTCGTCCTTTGAGACACCAGCGCTGCTGGCAGTGAAACCGGGGCCCTTGACGGTAGCGTGCGAGGCGTCGTGCTCAGCCTGGGCCTTGTTCTGCTTGGCGTCGCCCTGGACCTGGTCGCCCGTGGAGCCGGTGAGGCTTCCGAGCATGGACTGAGCCGTACCGGTGACGGAGTCGTAGACCGACTGAAGGGTGGAGGTGTTGTCGTTGGTGGGGTTCGACATTGTGACGGTTTGGTTGGTTGTGGGTGAGAAGAAAGTGAGATTTGGTTTATATCCTTTAGGATGGAGATTATGGGTGTTTTCAAGTTGGTTTGAGTTCTGAGAAGACTGTGGAAGATGATGAGGAAAAAAATCAAGAGCTTCGAGCAAAGGAAGGACGAGAGCTGGGCTTGATTTATATAAAAATACAAACATCCCATCAAAGGAGGCAAGCACTTTCTTGTTTGCCGGACCCACCAATTACACGCAGGCGGCGGCAAGCAATTGCGTGACGCTGCAGCTACTGGTACCGCCTGCCTGGCACTTGTTGCGAGGCGTCCAGGCCCCTTGCCCAGCCCGGACTTGGTAGGTAAACTAAATGCGGTACCTTACCTACCAAGTTCATTGTAGTCCTGTCTTACCTTACCTAGGGTGGTGGGTTAATGCAGTTCGGGCGTTGGTCAGGAGCTCCTATGATGTCATTTAGCCAACCCCAGCTATGATGTCAGACCACGAACACGATGGTTTCCAAAACCATCATGCGGATTTGAGACACCAAGACGCAACGTAATAAGGATTGAGATGGAGCACTCCACGCAGGTCACAGGTAACAACTGTTTCTGCTTGTAGACTAGTTTTAATGTCAGATTTGTATGTCTTTTGAGATGACTGAGTTGCGGCATATTAAAGATGCCAAGACATTGGTTGCTGTTGGTATTAACATCAGCTAAAAAATACCTTGACCAGACCGAGATCATCATAGAACCACATTCTTCCATCCCGCGTCGTGATTGAGTGACGAATTAAAATTCCCTATTGTGTTTACATTTTGCTCAACATGCCTCCTTCGACACTCGAGCCGGTGGTATCTTCTCCTCGTACATCCGTCCTCCAGATAGTTATACATGTGAAAGCGAAATAAGACTCAATAAATCCAACCCCGTCAAGGCACACAAGTGCCGTTTGTTTCATTCAACCCACAAACGCAAGCCAACGCCGAGCAGGGAAATTGATGCCTGCCAAAAAGAACAATATCAAAACGGCCATCGTTGATTAGTGCTGGCTCCATTGGATGGTGTTCAGATCGACACCCTCTTGCACCAGCTCCCACAAGGGGCTGAGTTCCCTGAGGAATGATACACGCTCCTGCACAGCCTTGAGCACATAGTCAATCTCCCTCTCAGTGGTAAAGCGGCCAATGCCGAACCGAATGCTGGAATGAGCACTCTCGTCACTGTTGCCCAGAGCTCGCAAGACATAGCTGGGCTCCAGCGACGCTGAAGTGCAAGCACTGCCAGACGACAAGGCAATATCCTTGAGAGCCATCAGCAGAGACTCGCCCTCAACATAGGCAAATGACACATTGACGCAGCCCGGGTAAAAGTGATCGGGATGGCCGTTCTGGCTGGTATGCTCCATGGACAAAAGTCCCTTGAGCAGCCTATCGGAGAGGTACTTTACTCGCTTCGAATCGTACTAAACACCCAAGGTTTGTTAGCGTGCTTTGCAATGGTAAACAATCGAGTGGTTGGAATAAACATGTCGTTCGCGGCGAGTCAGGAAGGTGCTATATCTCAACAAATTGTGCGTGTCACGGCATTCAGAAAGCCATGCATGTCTAAAAAAGCATATCATCATACGCGATGGGAACATATAAGAAAGCATATCGTAACGTACCTCCATCTCCTGCTTGGCGATACGGCAAGCCTCGCCAAAGCCAACAATCAGTGGAGGGGCCAGCGTGCCACTCCTGAGTCCTCGCTCCTGGCCGCCACCACTGATGATGGGGTCAAGTCTGACCCTCGGGCGACGGCGGACATAGCATGCACCAATACCCTTGGGGCCATAAATCTTATGACCCGAAATGGACATCAGGTCAATGTTCATTGCGTTGACGTTCATAGGAATCTTGCCCACAGCTTGAGCGGCATCTGTGTGAAAGAAAATCTTCCTCTCCCTGCACATCTTGCCAATCTGCTCCACGGGTTGGATCACACCAATCTCGTTGTTGACCGTCATTATGCTGACAAGGGTCGTGTTAGGACGCATAGCCGCTTCGAGCTCCTTCAGGTCGACCAAGCCACTGTTCTGGACAGGCAGGTACGTGACATCGAAACCCTCATCCTGAAGATGTCTACAGCTGTCGAGCACACACTTGTGCTCTGTCTGTGTCGTGATGATGTGCTTCTTCTTGCCGGATCGGCCAAAAAACCTCGCCACACCCTTGATGCTCATGTTGTTACTTTCAGTTGCACCGCTAGTAAAGATAATCTCCCTTGGGTCGGCGCCGATCAGAGAAGCAACGTGAGCTCTGGCATCCTCGACGGCCTTTTCACTCTCCCAGCCGTAAGCGTGTGTTCGAGAGTGAGGGTTGCCGTATACGCCGACGTAAAGAGGTAGCATGGCATCCAGGACACGCGGATCGACCGGAGTGGTAGCCTGCATGTCGAGATATATCGGCCGTTGTCCTTCTTCCATGACAGCAGCGCCTTTCAATATCTCTGTGAGCAAAAAAAAAAAAAAAAAAAAAAAAAAAAAAAAAGTTAGTTAGCGTCGATGAACAGAGATCTGAACGTGGCAAAGTGCCAAAAAAATCGCGGATATCAGCATACCAGCCATAGGCGACACGGCGACGTCGGAGCCTCCCTGCGACTCCATCGCCAATCCAATCCTTTCAAAGTCCTTCTTGTCAAGATGAATGGCGGTCTCGATGTTTGCCTCGGCGACCTGAGCATTATCTCTTTTGGTCTCGGACACGTATGTCCTGGCCGGGGCAGACTTGCGTAGTGATGCGGCGCCCGAAGCCCTGGCACCGCTGCGAATCGCCTGCCACGAGGCAGTCGACGCCGAAGGTCGACATGCTAGGCGTGATGCCTGTCTTAATGCTGATGCCGCGATGGTTGACATGGTCACATTTGGAGATGGGACAGTCTGTGAAGGGATGGGAATTTACAAATGACTTGTTGTAACTTTGAATTTTCTCTGGAAAAGTGCAGCTCGGGCCATGCGGAGTGGAGCTACCCTTGATAATGATTTCGCCTCTTCGGAGAAGAGTCGGCCATAAATCCGAGCAATCAGATTGCCGGAGGTGAATAATATGTGGGGCGATGCTGTTTCCATCGAGTTTCTGTTCATCGTCAAAATCTCACAAGAGTGTGGGTCTTGCACCTTTGTCGAACTTGTCGGTGATTGGCCAAATATGCCCCGGCAGAAACTAGCCGGGATTGGAGAAAAAGCTGACTACCACTGTGGCAGTGGTAGCCATGGCAAGAGTGACGTTATCCTCCCCGCCAACAAAGCTTTGGCAGCACATGTAACATCCCTCCCTCTTCGATCGAATCATGGAACAGAAGTGAAGCTATCGACAGGTTCTTTCTTCCAACCTGATTAGTAAATCTACAAACTTAACATTTCAAACTGCATGATCATAAACAAAACAAAACGACACCTTTTATATCAGGCCTGAGCTGCTTCAAAAGGCAGCGATTGGTGACAAACAAGTAGCGGAGCGCGCCACAGACAATTGCGCCGGCTCCGCGGCTCAGCCACCTGGAAGCGTCACCAGCTTAGCTGCGCGCGCTGAACCTGGCCTTGATCTCCACCACCACATAATCACCCTGCGATTTCTCACCCAGTCTATTCTCTGAGGGGGAGGCTTTCTTCAGCTTCATTTGAACTTTTTTTCTTTTCTCGTTTGCTTTGAGTATACCTAGACCGAGTGATACACCGAGAAGCAAACTGTCAAGATGAGTTTTAAGGGGTTTACCAAATCTTTAGGTCGGGTACGTCACCATACTACTTTAATTTTGTGTGGTGTTTGGGCTGGTGGCCCGGAGTTTCCGGACAGGAGACAGGCATAGAGGCCGCGCAGTTTGCGCGAAGATGCTATTGCAACATGCACACATACGAGGCATATATTTTCTTGCCACACATCCCGAAATGGCTACTAAATTCTTGAACCTCCTCGCTACAGGCGCCCCAACAGTTCAAGTCCAAGTTCAACATAGGCGAACACACCAAAGACCCCGTCTACATTGATGCCGAACGTCGCTTCCAAGAGCTCGAAACCGAGACCAAAAAGCTTCACAATGAGTCCAAGAGATATTTCGACGCCATCAACGCCATGCTCAACCACCAAATCGCATTCTCCAAAGCTATGACGGAAATATACCGCCCAATCAGCGGGCGCATGTCGGACCCCTCTACCATGGAGATCGAGGGAAGACCCGAAGGCATCCGAGCCTGCGAGGAGTACGAGGCCATTGTGAAGGATCTGCAAGAAACACTGGCTCCAGAACTCGAGATGATTGAGAGCAGGGTAATCCGGCCGGCCAACGAGCTTCTAGATGTCATCAAGGTCATTCGCAAGGCTGTTGTCAAGCGCGAACACAAGCAGCTTGATTACGACCGTCACCGCGCCGCCTTGAAGAAACTGCAAGACAAAAAGGAGAAAACAATGAAGGATGAGAAGAACATCTACAAGGCCGAGGCCGACCTTGAACAGTCCACCCAGGATTTTAATTACTTCAACGACCTGCTTAAGGATGAACTCCCGAAGCTGTTTGCGCTTGAGCGCGAATTCATACAGCCCCTCTTCCAATCCTTCTACTACATGCAGCTCAACATCTTTTACACGTTACACGAGAAGATGCAACACTGCGATATTGGCTATTTTGATCTTACCAGGGATATCGAAGAAGCTTTCCACGAAAAGCGAGGCGATATCCAAGAGCAGGTTGAGAAGCTCACCATTGTCAAATTCAAGACCACCGGCCGGCCGCGCCCACCGCGATACCAGCCGAAACCGGCCCTGGAGGCGCCCAAGACCCAGGGTCTCCTCACAGCTGGGCCTTCATCCAGCTCCCCGACGGCACCAACGGCACCTTCGCCTTCATTAGCACCGACACCCAAGTACGGAGCCGTACACTCGCCGGCGCAACCTGCCGTCGCAGAGAACCCGCCACCACCCTACTCCCCAGGGGTGAAATCACAGCCGCTAAAAAGCCCCGCGGTCAAAAGCGCAACGTTTGCGCAGCACAGCCCGGCAATGTTGAGCC
Source organism: Pyricularia grisea (assembly GCF_004355905.1). NCBI lineage: Eukaryota > Fungi > Ascomycota > Sordariomycetes > Magnaporthales > Pyriculariaceae > Pyricularia > Pyricularia grisea. Next base: position 1,928,218 of record NW_022156719.1, on the reverse strand, counting down.
CGGGGGCTTCCTCGCTTGCGGCCGCGGCCGCAGCAAAACCCAAGCCGCCGCCCCCGAAGCCAAAGCCCAGCAGGTTAAGCGCAGCGCCGGCTGTGGAGACCGTCACGGCCCTGTACGATTACGCGGCCACGCAGGAGGGGGATTTGAGCTTTAGCGCAGGCGATGTAATCGAGATTGTCAGTCGGACACAAAATGCTAACGAGTGGTGGACTGGGAGGCTGAATGGTAAAACTGGGCAGTTTCCTGGTAAGATGAATCCCAATCAGCTCCTTTTCCTTGTCTCCTTGAGACTGGAAAGGAAGGACAACTATACCCGAAAGGTTCTGAATACTGCTAACACATGCCTATGAATACACAGGTAACTATGTTCAGTTGCAATCATAGAGAAGACAAACGTTGGGTCAAATTCGGTCTTGGAAATATGGATTGGAGCATTATTGGCCTGGTATAGTATGGCACGATGGCATGTATACAGTAGATGAGCCATTAATATCAGACTTGTACAAGGTGCGGCAACCATAAACCTTCTCCACTATTACATAATCGTTTAAAACTGTATATTTTTGGGCTGGAGACATGAGGACAATCCGATCTCATGTACATAATAACCAAAGAGAGAGAGAGAGAGAGGGCTGGCCAAGCCAAGGAATTCTGTCAGGGTTCGAAAAAAAAAAAAAAAAAAAAAAAAAAAAGGCTGGCCACATATCGCACGCGCGGCACAGGAAGCGACCTGACCAATCACAGTGTCGGGACCTGTTTACACAGCCCGGCCCCCTTTTTTCTACTTTGATATTCGTATGAAGTTGAGTGGTGGCATCCCCCTCCTCCCCGTCAGCATCATATCCCCTAGCTCCCATTCATCCTACCCTCCCCGGTACACAATAATGGGGGGTTAAAAATCACACAGTAGCTAAATCCCTGGGAATAAAAACACAAAAGAAATCTGGGGTTAGGACTTTGCATTCAATTCTGCGATGGGAGGATGTTCATGCTAGATTTCCCTTTCTTTGGTGTTTTTATATTGGTGGCTTCTTTTTTGCTCTACTTTCTCTTCGCAGATCCTCCTGCGGCTCGGCTAGGGACCACGCATATATCCTGTTTTTTTTTTTCTCTCTTGGGTCTTGAATGCTCCAAAAGAGGGGCGGAGAGAGAAAGAGGCTCCTTTGCATCTCCTATCTGGTGACTTGTGAAAAAGAAAAAAGAAAGGAGAAATCAACCCCGTGGGAAGACCTGCCTTTCCTCGTGCTCTTGTTAGCTCAACCTCGCGATCCCAACAGAAGGCCTATCAACGACCCGAGTATCAAATAGGTGCTAGGTAGGTAGGTAGGTATGCAATGCCCATCATGACAGTGAGCCTTGGGGAGACGCCATGAGAATGTTCCTGCCTTCAAAATTACACCATGGGTAGGGGTCTCCCGTTTTGAGCACATGACCCAAACTCCAGAATAGACGAGGTCTTGGATGGGCATTTGGGGTTGGGTGCATGCGTCCTGCCATCGTCTCGCCAAAAATGCAGCTTTGCAGGAACAAAAGCGGTCAGGGCCGCTAAAAACTGCGCATGCAGCCAATTAGCCGCGGCAAAGACAAGGTCGAGAAAGGGAGTTGCTCCGGGAGTTGGGCATCGTTTTTTTCTTGAGACTGGATGTATCAGCATTTTCTAGACGTCGTGGAACGCGGCAAGATTGGCACGAGGGCAACTGGGAAAGTATCGCTTGTTTTGATAAGTACTAGCCAAGAATTGGCGGTTGAGAACAAGGGCTACGTATCAGCTCAGGCCACGTGGTTGATCAGACCCTCACCAACACCGCGGGAGTTAGAATGATGAGTGGTATTCAGCCTCGACTTCAAAGGGATTGGGCACTCGGTGTTTAGACGGAGATTTAATCTGAATTGCAAGATGACAGACAACACGTTATTATTTCAGAAAGATATGTCAACCCAGACGGTCCCCCTGTAGCTTACGGACGCACAGGATGGCAGTCGAGTTTCCCCTCGATATGGCGAACCAGCAAAATCGAGGCGCAGCAGAGCCCCGGAAGCAGTCGGGCCAGGGCTGTGTATCGCCAGGGAATATTTGGAGCCAAAGCCTTGCCGCATCTCACAAAAGCCAAGACCGTGGCTTTCATGCATCGTTTCGTTTCCCCCCTCTTTCTGAGTTTAGTCTCACGGGCCAGACACGTCCCAGGTAGATGTCTTACAGGAATAGTTTCGACTGGATGCTCCAAGTTTGAGGCAGACTTGACCGAAATCTAGTCAACTCCTTGCGAGTATTGTCAACTAAACCTGACACTCCTGCGAAATCTTGCCATTGTTTCTGCTTCAAACCCCCGGTGAGGCTGAGGGTACCCCACTGCTTCCACCACACCTCGCCCTTGTTGCTCGCCCGACTTGTGTGGGCATGCAGTGCCAACTCATTAGGCCTTGTACAAGCGGATCGATGGCCCCCAATCTTTATGTTGAGGCCGGTCGAGACAAAGACGCATATGAGAGCGGGGTTAGAATGTGTCTGTTGCGGAACAGAGTGCCCCATATCCTCGAGATCAGAGCTCGTTTTTCTGGCTGCGTGCATTGCATATTCTGTTTTCTGTTCTTCAAAGGTATCATGCGGTGCTGGCCTGAGGTGCTACTTCATATCCGCAAGTGCAGTTCCGAGGCCTCCTACTTTTGCTGGGCGTTCCTCATAACGCAAAATGAAACCCTTTGTGGATGCCAGTATGCACTGGATGCGCGTCCCAGGTCCACTTTGGCTTGTTAGACTCGTCATTGTTGGTCGGAAGGGGTGTCTTTGATGATGCCGTCTTCGCGAGCACACGTCCTTCAGCCAGAGATGATTCGGTGGTCCTATCGATCCGAGATTGCTCCCCACCGGACTCCCCTGACAATCGCAAAGGCGCACACTTGGAAGAAAGTCCATCGGTGTGCTGAAATTGGTTGAGACGCTCCTCTCGTCTCACAGCTGCGTTGTCGCCAACCGCAGCAACGTGCTGATCAATCCCTTGTTTCTCCTCCTGCGGTCCTGGAAACCATGGACGGATGCCCGCGAGGCGAATGGAAGGATCGAACGAGATGAAGATAATGGTCTTACTGAGACCACCTGTTGCGTAACACATGGATCTATCATCCCACATTCCTGTGAAATCTCCTCTGTGCGTCTGTGGGTTGAGAATGTCATAGAGGTCTCGACCGTTTCGGCTATCGTTTGTCCAGTGTGTGGGCGGCCAAAACTTGATTTCTGCCGATTTGTACAGCCTCTTAATCTGCTGGTCAGGATAAAGGGGGTTTTCGTCTATAGGTGTGATTGGCAGACCTATTTCTGAATGTGGACGGAGACTCCTTGAGCCGACCCTCAGTCTTATCCCCTGCCTCTTGTCTGAATCGCCGTGGTTAACGAGGTCCAAATACGTCTGGCAACTTGACTGGTAGCACCGCAGGAGTGAGTTGCTCAGAGTTAGCAAAGGTAGGGTAGCAGCGGTATCCCCAGGGTGCACCATATGTGGGGATCTGCTCGTAGGTGCTTCATCATCATCTGTATCTGCAGGGCTGCACGAAGAGTCTGTTGAAGAGGTAGAGGCAGTGTTGGGGGATAAGGAACCTGCAGTGTAATTTGGCACCGCATTTTCGGATGCTGTTGATACGTTGCCCATCTCGCTTGGAAACGGGAGCTCGCTTGTGTAGTATGTACGGCTGGCGCTGGCTCCTGCCCTCCACTCCCTGCGTCCCTCGACGATGGCCAACGCGCCAGTGCGCTCATCCTTTGTGAGATTGATGAAATTCCATCGGTCGTCGATTGGTCCCTCTGAATGGAATTTCCGCCAAATCTCCTTCATGGTACCCAACTGTGTACTTTTTGGTTTGGCTTGATTGACGGGGAATCGGACACATGTGTAATAGGAGGTCCAGCGAATCTCCTCCCTCTCGAAAAGGGCCTGATTTGCAAGCGCATAAAAGTAGCCGTCAATGATTTCAAAGCAGATGTTGGTGCCAATTTCGGACCCGATCATCTCAGGCAGATGTGTCAAATAGCCATGCCACTTGCCATCTAGAAGATTACAGCCTCGTAGTGCCCACCTTCTGCTTCCGTCCTCCGCAATGTCGCAGTGAGTGCCATAGTAGAGAAATCGGTCGTTGTTCCTCACAAAGATTTTCCGCGAGGATGCAAGTGCATGGCTGAGCACGCTGCCTTGAGAAGGGTTGATGACAATAAGCCAGCTGGCGGGTGAATCCTTGGGTACGTAGCGGCAAGAAATAAAACCGTTGGCATAGTGCAAAATGTGCAAACTGTAGTTTTGTTTGCTCCCGATGGTCCTGGAGAGGTTGTGATCTGTATTTAAAACTTTTCCGACGTCGATGACGCTTTCGGTTGGTGCCGAATTATGAAGATCCCGTATCCTCAGCAGACCCTTGCTAATGTAGCAGAGAACCCCATTCGAATAAACAAATGATTCCGCATTGTCGGCGACAACAGCGGCAAGGTATGGAGAGGCCGACGAGATTGCATTTCGACGCTTGAAAATTAGCCGTAAAGCTCTTGCAAACTCTTTACTGGCATGAGCTGACCTAGTTTCGGGCGCGGATGGGGCGGCCGACTGCGCCACGTGAGTTTCGTCAGCGTTGGAAATCCGGAACCAAGGGTCTGCAGTCTCGTTCCTGGTGTGAATGAAGGATATCGACCATTGGTGGATTGTCCGACGTAGCGACCAAGGCAGCGTGTTGTTTTTGCCTTTCAATGATGGTATGAGACAAGAGGACTTAGCGTACCTGGAGAACCCTCTTGCATATGTTGTTGTCACGAATGAGGCATTGGAAATGTCGACAAGATAGAGACAAGTTGAAAAGGTCGTCCACGTCGAGCTCGTGGGCTATGTAGGAGATGACTTCCCATGCTAGGTGACGTATGGACATTGTGAGAAAAGATGGAGAGAAAAAAAAAAAGAAAGAAAAAAAAGACAGAAACAATTAATGTGACATGGCAGTTTGTAAAGAAGACAAAGAAGTTATGAGAATGTCAAGATAAGGGTGAATAAAGGAAAGAAGCAAACGTTTAGTTTTGAGACGAAGATGAGGAAAAGATCGACCGCCTCTTGATATGGAAGACAGCTGGGCCAAGGAGGCTCGAACTGTAGGGGGACTGTTGGGAGTATATTATACTTTTGACTTTCCTCGACTGCCGACCCCGGTAACCCACTCAATCATACCCCCGTACAGAGAAATACTGAAAAGAGAGCATTGGGGGTCGGGGGTGGGAAACGGAAAGTACAAAAAAGGTTCAAGGACATGGAGTGACCAGCAATGTGTTTTGGCGTAATTTTTACGCAATTTAATTGGCACAACAGGCAAGCAGTGCGAAGGGGTACATAGTTACAAAACATGTAGGTAGGCAAGGTAGGTAGGCAGGACACTTAATCGGTTGTCTGCAGATGAGGTATGTAAGGTAGCTTCTGGATGTACCCCTTGGGTACGTCCCTTGGGTAGATGAGAGGGGAGAATGGGGGCTCGGGGATCCTTCCGTTGGCAGTTCTGGTCATTTCGGTCTTTTTGCCTGCAGAGCCGCAAATATACACTAAGGCGTGGTATAGCAAAGCAGTTCTGGTTTGCGGGGTGAGTAAAGTGCGTGCTGCTAAACCAGAGCTGAATCATGGCAAAAGCGGCTGCCTTAGCGTACCGCACAAACCGCCGCTGTTGGTGGATGATGACCCTGGCGCGGGCTGCGCTCCAGCTGACCGAAAACATGGGCGCAAGGTACAAGGCCTTGTGGGAATGCGGCTCTGCTTAGAGCTCACAGTATGTTGGCAGCTGATGACGAGTATGATGTTTGGTTTTTTACGAAACATGGTTCGTGATTGTTGGATTGGTTAGCGGGATTGAAATTGTGATGGAATTTCGGGGGGCTACGGTGCCATTCTAGCTCATGCCTTCCGTATCAAGGAAAGTAAAATCTAAAATGCTAGGTACAGGAAAGTACACAAGCCAATGGCTGATAAGGATGGCTAAATTGGCCCGTAGTTTTATGTGGGTCTACTTCCTAGTCAGAATCGCAGAGCCTCAATTTTTTGCGCTTCTCCAAATTCTTCCCTATTCTTTCTGCCTTGCTTCGCTCAGGACCATCGGCTGCCTCACGATGGTCAAATCCCACTCAATATACCTTGTTTCCCGACGATTTATTTATTTATTGGCACGAAAGAGCCACATACTGCACGTGCCACCACTGTAACACGAGGATAATGGCGAGTTTCATCACATACAGCCTTGCCGTTTGTTTCCCTAAGACGGCCCAATTACTTACCGAATATAGTCAGTCTATTGATGTCTCCAGGGATCCAAAAACTGGCCTGCACCCCGGCTTGTCTACCACAGTACCAGTCATAGTTTCCATATCTGAACCAGATACATATGCACTTATATCATTAAAAGTGCATACTCTCCGCTTTCGGGAGGCATAGATTCTTACGAAGTAGGTTGTATTACTTACCCCATGTCACATAGCCACCATCTCATCCGGCTTATTGGTATATACCGGCGAGCCGTTTACGGCGAGATGCATAATAGCAGAGTAACCTAGTCATATTGTAGACCCCAACCAATTTCCCAATAGGCAGCTAGCTCTATTCATGTATGTTGGTTTCCACCAACTCATTACCGATCGCGGACCCCCAAGCTCCATGAAGCAACCATCGCTTTTGCGGTCAGCAACAAAAGGCCACATTTCTTGGCGGCTGGGATCGTACAAGGAGGAGAGAGGTCATGACATTTGTACTGCTGCGAGATCCCGCCTCATTTTTACTTTCAAACTACGCCAAGCCCGGATTTGAGCCTCTTTATTTGTCAACTGTCCCAGCATTGTATTTAGTACAACGTCAAATGGCGGCACATGTGAGCCGAGAAATTATCCAGCCTCGTCTAAACCCTTCACCTATATTTGCGGTGAGTGTCGGATTTCTGCTTGACCACGAGATTGCATTTTTACCGAGTATCCCGCACATTGGGTATGCCAAGAAAAGCGGCTCATCTGCCCATCTGCATACCTATGATGATAACGACCACCACGATAACTGTGTATTAGGCTGATACGCCAGCTCCCTTTCGAGCCTTACCAACATGAGAGAACAGGATTTTGCATATTTAATCTCCGAGGATGAGAAATGCACTTTAATGACCAGGGGTTCAATACAACCTGCACATGAAGTGCAAAAAGGCATGCAAATCAATCCCATTTTGAAGTTTTGTATGTCTGGTAGGCACCTCACTTTAACGAATATCCCAATGTAAACGAGCAAAGGTAGTTCGAGAATTATAACCCATGGTGGTTCAACCAGCACGTGCAAGCCCACCCATTTGCAAATGCTACATTCAAGCTAAACGCGGGGTTGAACCAATCAAAGCAACCAACAATACCTACTTTACACCTAGCATCCATCAATTCACTCGTCCACCCTTCAACCTCCTCACCTTGACCTCATGTGATGCAAGTGACGACTTTGTTTACCATAATCTATAACGATCAAATGATCTGATTCATCACACTTTAGTGCAACCTCTTCATTCCGGACTGTAAAAAGTTGTCAAAAATATTCCGAGACCTCATTGGTCTGTTTTGATTTCTTATACGAAACTAACCCCCATTTGGACGAGGAAAAAAAAAAGAAAGAAAAAGAAAAAAGAGAAAACACAGTAGTCAACGTCTCACAAATCATGGTCGTCGACGTAGAGACGGGTTTCGATCTGTACTTACCAGTTACAGAAGATGAGGTTCTCGAAGTACGCTCAGGCAAGCTTCGCAGTTTTGATGGCATCAATGTCATGACTGGAATCTTCAAAACCACACATGATGGCTCTGTCACTGTCACTGAGATGGGCATACAAGGAGATGAACATGATTATACTTTTCATGGCGGTGTTGACAAAGCGATCCATGCCTGTAAGTCACACAAGAATACTTATAATTATAATGTCATCACGACGCCAGATTACTGAAGAAAAAATATAACTTCACACTGTTGCACCCAACAATGAAACAGACTGCATGTCACACTATCAAAAATGGAAGGTCGAGTTTCCAGAAGCGGCAGACCTCTTCGTCCCCGGCTCCTTTGGCGAGAACCTCGTCGTTTCCCGCATGAACGAGCGTAATGTTTGCATTGGGGATGTGGTGTCGCTCGGACCGGAAGTGATCCTCCAGGTCTCGCTGCCCCGCCAGCCCTGCTTCAAGCTGAACCACCGCTTCCGTCTCAAAAACTTTGCCCCGAACACGTGGCGCCTCAGCCGCACCGGCTGGTACTACCGCGTCCTGCGGCCCGGCAGCGTCCGAGCCGGCGACCCCTTGAGGCTGGTCGAGAGGAAGCACCCGCAGTGGACCATTGAGCGCATCCAGGAGTACCTCCACCGCAACCCCTCCGACGCCGTCATGAACAAAGAGCTGGCTGCCATTCCCGAGTTTGGAGTCGAGGCTGCTACTGCCTTCAAGTCCCGCGTGGCTAAGCACGAGTCCAAAGACCGCAAAGCGCGGACTGCCGCGGAGGAGGCGAAGCAGTGGAAGGAGTTCCGCGTGGTCCGGAAGAGGCAGGAGACGGCCCGGATCACCTCCCTCGAGCTCGAGGCCCTGCAACCCACCGAAGAGGCAGAGCTCAAGCCCGGCGCACACGTTAAGCTCAAGCTGGGAAACGGACTCGTCCGCGCCTACTCGATAGTCGGCGGGGACAGGAACCGGTTCCAGCTCGGCGTGGCGCTGGCAGAAAAGGGCAGGGGCGCTTCGAGGCACATTCACGAAAACGTCCACGAAGGCGACGTGCTGACGGTGGGGCGGTTCACCAACGGCGTGCCCATGGTGGGCTCGGCGAGCAGCCACGTCTTTGTCGCCGCCGGTGTCGGCATAACGGCCTTCCTGCCCATGATTGAACAAATGGCCGCCATCAACTACAGCGTAACCCTGCACTACGCCGTCCGCTCCGCAGAGGACGTTCCCTTCAGGGAGAGGATCGAGAAGCTGGGCGACGCAGCTGTGCTCTACGACAAGACAAAAGGCCAAAGGCTCAACGTTGGGAACATAGTGAGAAACTTGACCTGGAACTCGCAGCTTTACTTTTGCGGCCCGAGCGGCATGATGGACGAGGCGCTGCGCGAGACGCAAGCTGCTGGTATAAATGAGAAGGAGGTGCACTTCGAAGCGTTTGAGGCCGATTCATCAGGGGATCCGTTCGAGGCGACGGTTGCCAACAAGAACGGTGGCGTGACGCTCAAAGTCGGCCCGGACGAGACGCTACTCGAGGTTATGCAGAAGGAGTTTGGAATCGAAGAAGTCCCCTCAAGCTGCGAAGTTGGAAACTGCGGTACTTGCAAGTTGACGTTGAAAGAAGGCAGCGTTGATCATCGAGGGTCGGCGCTTACAAAGGATGAAAAATCAACGTCTATGCTTTCTTGCGTAAGTAGAGGAATCGGGAAGATTGTGGTAGAGATATAGACAGTCAGCTGTGGTAACAAAGCAAGAATGCGTCTTGAGTGCAGCTACGCGAAATTATTATTGCCGGATAGATGTTCCCCATGAAGCATTTAAAGACAAGACTAGTTAGTTGCATCTGGGCGGCCTTTTTGAAGGTTCTGCATAACAGCTCGACAAAAAAGGGTTTGCCAATTTTATAAAACGATATTTGTCGTTTCCTCAAGGCTGAGACCATGCAGCAAACTTGGCGTGACCGGATTAATAGAATAAGGTGTGGGCCTGCAAGCCCAAGTCGGCGTGGGAGATTTTCCATACTTCAGTCCGGAGGTCTACGTTATACACGTAGAAAATGAAGACACACTGACCACAGTCCCAGTCCAGCGTATCCCGTGTAGATATCTTTTTTTTATTTTTTTACCTTCTTCCCTTTATTTTTTTTACTTGTGTTTCCATGTCCAATTACATAAAACTCATAGATATAAATATAAATGTCTTTAGTACGCAAAACCATCCCAACCCATCCACAATAGACATTCATTTTATTATACAGATGCTTGAGAGCCCAACCTATTCATCTCCGTATTTTTCACCATACTCGTCGACAATCCACAGGCAAAACTCTTCCCACTTTATCGCCCATTCCTTTAACCTCTGCGCTTTTATACCGCTGCCAAGCGATGCCTGCTGTATACTGCTCTTCCACTGCGCATCCGTCTCGTCCTCAAAGGCGGCCCACCGGATGCTATTTTCGGCGAGAGATCCTAGCCCACCGAGCCCTAGATTATCCCAGCCCTGGAGTGCCTGCCAGAAGTCGTGCGTAGCACCAGCAGTGTCCTGGCCCAGCATCCCCGGGTCGTCGTTGCTCAACGCGCAGGGGACTCCTCTTGCCAAAAGGGCTGGGAGGGGGCTGTATGGAATCAGATGATGTCAGTTGACGCGAAAAGGGACATGGCTACAAGTCAATGAACACAACACAACTTACTGCGACAATATACTCCCACACAAACGCAGCACCTCATTACTAATCGGACAGCTCTCAATCAGGATCCTCTTCTGCTTGACCAGGTCGATGAGCAGCGGGTGCTTGTGCAGCGAGAATCCATGACCAATGCGCCTGGTGCCGAGCAGCACCGCGTCGAACAGGTTCTGATCCGTATCCGTCCCGTCGCCCAGCGTCTCGCCCGCGTGGAAGAAGAATGGTATGTTGACGCCCTCCTGCGCACACAGCTTCTTGAACCACGCAAACCTCGGCAGCAGGTCCTTGAGCGGGGGGCCCATGTCCTCCTGGCCCACGACGTCGTAGCCCACGACGAGGTGCGGGAAGGCGAGCTTCGTCTCGACGCATAGCATCATGTCCGAGGCCATGGTGCGCTCGTCGGCGCTGCGCAGCGACGACCAGATCATTCGCACGCCCCAGAAGCCCGGGTTGGCCTGCTTGAACGCCGCGACCTCCTCGTCGATGACGGTGAACATGTGAGTGTAGTCGGTCTCGGGTTCCTCGCGGCCCTCGCGTCGGTAGTCGAGCGGCCACGTGTGCCGCAGCTCGGCCCACGCCACGCCGTCCTCGTGCAGCAGCGTCATGACCCGACGGAGGAAGCGCCGGAAGACGGGTTCGTAGTGCATCATGGATCCCGTGATTTGGAAGCATGTTATGAATTTGCGCCAGATGTGGTCCTGCCCGTGGTGCTGCTCCGTCGAGTCGGTCCGGGATAACGTCACTCGAGACTTGAGCCATGCCGTAAAGGCCGTCCTCCCGCCGCCGCTTCCGTCGCTGTTGCTGCCAGGGAAGGAGTCGGCCGCCTTTGCGATGGGCACAAACGTCCCCGGCTTGTAGTCGTCGGACCACAACGACGCAGCCTCTACGTCCGCAGCGGGGTTCTTGACGAACCTAAACTCGGGTATCCTCTCCTCCCTCTGCTGGGCGGTAGCCAACCCACCCTCGAGGCAGGCGACGCACATGCCCTCGGTGTCGAGCAGGACGGCGATCAAAAAGTCAAAATCGGCCATGGCGTCGTTGTGACCATGGAGGAGCGCGCCCTTGGGCATGCGGCGCACGATCCTCCACAGCTGCGTCGTCTCCATGACGTCCTTGGCGAGGCCGAACATCATGCCGGGGAAGACGTGCCCCCGCTCGGCGACCTCTTCCTCGAGCGCCGTCGTCCACACGCTACCATTCTCCTCGCGCCGGATCCGCTCCACGATGGCGCAGGCCCGCCGCGCGATGGGCGACAGCGACTGCTTGAAGGCGTAGTCGCTGCGCTGCCGCTGCTCCTGCGACACGAGCTCCTCGCGTCCCTGGAGGTACTTTTGGATGAAGGGGTCCGACGCCTGCGGGATCTCCCCGGAGATCTCGGCCCATTCTTCGTCCGATAGGGCTGGCATGATTGATTGCTTTTGTTTGTTTGTGTTGTCCTCAAAACAAAAGGGGAAAGATGTTGAATGTCTTGGTACGGAGTAAGATGACGTTTTTTTTTCTTTTCCCCATTGAAGGTAGTCTTTTGCAGCCAAGCCCGTGGCGTTTATTGCTTGCAAAGCCCTGTAAATCATAGTACATCAGGCCCAATTACAACAAATGCGGGGTGGTGCGGGGCGCTGTAAGCTCGGCGAGACTAGGCACCGAATTCCCAATCCACAGGTCATCATGTTCGGTGTAAGTGGAGAGCACCTAAGTTGCTAAGGTGCCTAGGTAACATGAATGTGGATAGCATCTAGAGATTGGATAAATCATGAGCCAGGCTTATGCCTGCTAATCTCGATAAGACCATGTTATGTCTGCACTGGTTCATCAACCCTTTCAGCCTATGATAGTTCAAAGCATGTCAGACGACACCCTTTCCTGGAGGGTAAGCCGATCTTCCATGTATTTCATCCAGATGGAGGTCCAAAATAAATAAATAATGTGCCCTCTTGCTCACATTCGAAAATACAGTGTGCCCTGATATCATCCCATTAGATCACGTAAAAAAGTAACTGGCTAAATAAAAAAAAAAGAATCTATGCCTGCAACGCCATCTCCTCCCTGGCAGCATGGCTTCCCTTCTTCCAATTCTCCTCGGGGTCCCTTTCCCTATTTGACACCTTGTCTGTGCCCACAGGACCCCAACCACCACCACCCGGCGTGTTGATTATTATCCTATCGCCCGCCTTCATGGGGGCGCTGTTCTTGGCCCCGAGGTTGATATACCTCTCCTCGTACTCGAGCTGCTCGCCCTGCTTCTCCTCCTCCCTACCAGACCCGCCGTTCTGGATCTGCTTCAGTGAGGTCTCCCAGCTTGCCTTGGCAACCTTCCTCACCCAGAGGTTGAGGCCGCACTCTGCCGCCTCGCCGCCCGCCATGCCGTACGGCTTGTAGACGCGCCTCTCGCTGAGGATGGAGACCTGCAGCGGGATGCGGAACTCGATGTCTCGGATGACGCCGTCGCCGCCGCGGTGCTGGCCCGCCCCGCCGGATCCCGGCCTGATGGAGAACTCCCTCAGCAGCACCGGGTATCTCCTCTCAAAGATCTCCGAGTCGGTGATGCGCGTGTTTGTCATGTGCACGTGCACGCCGCTGGTGCCCTCCCATGTAGGTCCGGCCCCTGAGCCTCCCGAGATGGTCTCGTAGTAGCCAAAGCCCTTGACCTCGTCCTGCCCGGCCTGGTTGCTGCCGAAACCAAAGGTCAGGTTGTTGCAGCAGCCCTGGCTGGCGGCGCACGCCTCAAAGGCCTTGAAGATGACATCCGTCACGCGCTGGCTCGTGAGTACGTTGCCTCCTACCACTGCCGCGTGGTCCGATGGCGACAGGAGCGACTTGGGCGGGATCTTGACGTGTATGGGCTTGAGGCAGCCCTGGTTGAGCGGAATGTCTTGTGAGATCAAACACCTCAGACAATAGATGATGGCACTGTAGCACTCTAGTTAGCATAATTGTTCTCGTACCCTCTGACCACCAATGCCAAAAAGTCCTCGCTTACCTATAAGTCACTGCCTCAGGGGCATTGATGTTGCCGTAAACCTCAGGCCCAGTGCCCTCAAAGTCAAAGTCGGCCTCTCCCTTCTCGGCATCAATCTTGATCCTGAGCCTGATGGGACTGCCATCGTCCATGAAATCCTCCGAAGAAAGATCCTTGCCCTCGAAGCGAGCGCTGACCTCCTTCAACAACCTCCTCACGCACTGTTCGGCATTGTTCTGGATCTGCACCATGTAAAAGTCCACCGTCTGCTCGCCGTACTCCTCAATCAGCGTCTCGATCAACGATATACCCTTTTGGTTCGCCGAGACCTGCGCCCGCAGATCGTTGAGGTTGTCCGCGAGGCAGCGCGTCCCGCTGCAGCCGGGCTGCTTTGCCGGCTCACGGTAGAAGAGCTCGATCACGCGCTCCTCGTCGAACTTGCCCTCGCTCACAAACTTTTCGCTCTTGATCGCCGCGCCCTCCTGGAACAGCTCTCTCGAGTGCGGAGGCATGCTGCCCGCAGTGATGCCACCAATGTCGGCGTGGTGGGCACGGGAGGCTGCGTAAAAGAGGATCTTGTCGCCCTTGGCGTTGAAAGCAGGCATTATCAACGTGACATCCGGTAGATGTGTTCCGCCGTAAGAGGGATGGTTGGTGGCAATGACGTCGCCCTTTTTGAGCTTGCCCTTCCAGATCTCGGCTTGACGTTTGACGCATGTGCTCATGGATCCCAGGTGGACTGGCAGATGAGGTGCGTTGGCAACCAGACCACCGGTCGAGTCGAAGATTGCACAAGAAAAGTCGAGTCTCTCCTTGACGTTGGTGCTGACACTCGTCTTTTGTAGAGCCCGTCCCATCTGCTCGGCTATGGCCATGAATCGGTGCCCAAACACGCTCAACATGATGGGATCCACCTCACGCTGACCTTCGCCGACCTCTGCATCGTTCTTTCTTTGGTCCTCCTCAATGTCTATGACCACGTGTGTCTGCAGAATCAACGCCGCAGTCTTGGGCGCCACCACAATAGTCTGCGTGCCATCTGCAAGCATTGCCGGGCCGGGGATCTTGTCGCCAACAGCCATATCTTCCAGCTTGAATATGGGGGTATCGAGACGCCCGCCATCAAAGTACACCTCGGCACTCGAGTGCTTCTTTTGGCTATCGGCGGATACCTCGTTACGCTGGACTGTCTTGAGCTGCTCGTCAACCGTCTTCTCGCCGTAACTGAAGCTTTTTCCGATGCCGCGGACTCTCACGTCGTCAATAATGATGTCCCTGTCGTCCAGAGTGAAGCCGAACTCGTAGCGATGTTGGCGGACAAACGCCTCACCAAATGCCCAGTCCTTTCCGCTGTAGATTTTCTCGACCTCCTCATCGCTTGGCTTGACAATCATCAGAGCAGACTCGGTTCCACGGTATCTCATGTTCAGGTACTCCTCAAAGACAATCTCCTTGTCCTCAAAGCCCTGATCCCTCAATGCTTGACGAGACTGGTCTTTGAGCTTCTCCATCTTGGTCTTGAGACTCTTGACAACCTCTCCGTCGCCGGCCCAAACGGCAGACTCGGGCTCTTGCCTTTCGTCCACGACATCGGCCAAGGCCATGCCGTATGCCGAGAGGACCGAGGAGTAGCGGTGCACCAGGACTTGCTTGATTCCAAGCGCCTCGGCAATAGCTACAGCGTGCTGGCCACCGGCACCACCGAAAGACGCGAGGCGGTGCTTGGAGGAGTCGTGGCCCTTTGCCTCTGTGATGGATCGGATCGGTCTGGTCATGCTCTCGTTGGCGACGGTCAGGAAGCCGTAGGCGACCTCGTCGATGGTCATCTGCTTTTCCGAAGTCTTGTTGACCTCGTCCGTAAGCTCCTGTAGTACCTTGCGGCTAGCCTCAACATCCAGGCCCTCGTCCTCGTTCTTTCCAAAGATCTTGGGGAAGAACTCGGGGAGTAGCCTCCCCAGGAACAGGTTAGCGTCCGTGACGGTAGCGGGTCCACCTTTCCGGTAACAAGCCGGGCCGGGGTGAGCACCAGCAGACTCGGGGCCGACGACAAAGAGCCCGTTCTTGAAGAAGAGGCGCGAGCCACCACCTGCAGCCACCGTGTTGATGTCGAGCTGAGGGGACTGGATCGTGACGCCGGCGGTCGTCGTCTCGAACGTGTGGTCGTAGCGGCCCTCTCCGTAGCGCGAGACGTCTGTACTCGTGCCGCCCATGTCGAAGCCGATGACGGGGATGCGGGTGTTGTCGTCGTAAGAAGTAATGGCGTAGCCGACCACGCCACCGGCGGGGCCTGACAGGATGGCCTTGAGGCCGGTGAACTTCTCGACGTCAACCAGACCGCCGTCGCTTTGCATAAACTCGCAGCGGGCGCCCCTCGAGCCCTCCGTCTTTTGCACGCTGCGTGTACCCAGGCCGCCTGCGAACCCTTCTTGGAACCCGGCAATGTACTTCTTGATCGCTGGGGTGAGGTAGGCGTCAGCGCAGACCGAGGTTGCTCGCGACACGAGCTTGATCATGGGCATGAGTTCGGAGCTGAGAGAGACGTGCTGGAAGCCAATCTCTCGGGCCAGCCTCCCTATCGTTGTCTCGTGGTCGGGGAAGGTGTACGCATGCATCAGACACACGGCTATACACCTGATACCGCTGTCGTAAACCTCTTGCAGCTCCTGCCGTATCTTGTCCTCGTCCGGTCTTTGCAGTATCCGCACCGTCTCTCCAGACAACCCCATGACCAGATCAGCCGTCCTGGCCTCGGCCGTACCGGCCTTAACATCTGCTTTTGTGGCGGTCCTGTACGGGTCCTCTGCATAATCCTCGAGCGTCACACGCTCGTCGATTTCTACCACGCTCTCGTACAGCACGTCCGGTTTGCGGATAGCCAGATCAAAGATCTTTGGCCGGGACTGGTTCCCGATGGTGAGGCAATCCTTGAAACCCTTGGTGACGATGAGGGATATCTTCTCACCCTTGCGCTCTAGCAGGGCGTTGGTGGCAACCGTGGTGCCCATGCGGATGGACTCAATCTCCGAGGTGTCCAGCTGCTCACCGCGAGGGATATCGCGCTTGAGGAAGTGCGACATGATCCTCCGGATTCCCTCTAGTGGTGCATCTTTGTAGTTGGCCGGGTCCTCTGACAGCAGCTTGATAACGACATCCTCGCCGTTCAGGTTGCCGACGCAGTCTGTGAAGGTTCCACCACGGTCAATGGCTATCCGAATGCCCTTCTTCTGTTCCTGTGTAGACCCCATATCTCTGGCCTTCTCGGTTCAACGGCCGAGTGCCTTCTGTAGCCGCTTTGAAGTAGAATTACTCGGAGTGAGTTGGGGGGTGGGATAGTATGTGAAAACGTGGGTGATTAAGATCGTCTTGTTATGGTATTGAAGGTCCTTTAAGTATGCTGGATCACTCTGACTCGTCAGATATCTGATTGATTCATGCGTTGAAGATAGTTATAAAAGAAAAAAAGGTAAAGGGGAAAAGAGTTGATGATTGACAGTTTATTTTATTAAACCTGAAGCACAACAAAAACAACTAAGTTCCTTATTCAGATTGTTAAGCACAATCAAACTCGGCATGGGGTTCCCCAAAAAAAAACGAATCCCCGCGCCCCGCTGATTCTACTGTCCATTTGTTTTATCACAATGAACAACAATTGATACCAGTAAAAGTCAGCGATAGCGATATAAGTTTCGCCGCCCACAGCAACCAGGCTCGGAAGTCCAACCCGTGCAGCTTTTCGCTGTGCGATGCCGCAAACTTGCCCCGCCACCCCCACATCAGCTTGAGGTCGGAGTCGATTCCCGATGGACCCACCAACTTGGCTTTTATGTGAGTTGAGTGAGAACTTAGTGAAGGTAGGTACTGGGGTACATACAGTACCTAAAGAAACAAACAAAGTCTTTTCTGAACTAATGCATAATCTAGGCAATTAGACATCGGAGAGATGCTCCTTTGGACGATAGACGTGACTAAAAGAAAGTAAATAAATCAAGATTAGATCTTAGATAAATAGTAACTCACCTGGATGCAATATTAAAGCCACTTTCAGACCAAAAGAGCAGGCGATTAGTCAAGTCAAGAATGATGTGTTGCTGTGCTAATGTTACGAAAGCTCTATTAGATATGTAACCCCCCCAAAATGCACAATAAACAAAAGACGCCTTAGATCCGTACATGCCCCGGTACAAAATCCTCATGCTTTTTTCTTCTTCTTTCACAAACTTAACAAAACCTGTAAAGCCAGTTGTCAAGTTAGCAGACTCCAAAAACACCCCCATCACAATAATGGACACACGAACATCATCATCATGTCAACATCAGAGCCCCCGGAACCAGAGGTAACAGCAGAAACAGCAAACAATCTCAGTGTGTAATCGCCCGCACGGCCTGCAGCATGATGCCAAACAACAAACCCCTGGCGACCTCCTCAACCTGCAGGCAGTCAAAGACCCTGCCCAGCGCCTCACTGGTCGCCTGCTGTCCCATGACACCCGACAGCGCCGCCGGCACCCCGCTTTGGATGAGAAGCTTCCTGGCCTTGACCCTTAGCTTAGCCTTGTCCTCTTCCGACATCTCGGGAGGCCACGCCGCCAGCTCTTCTTCCGTCGGGACCGAGTTCTCCCGCAGCTTTCGTAGCTGCGCCGCCATGCCCTCGTCCGACGCCGCCGAGTCGAGCACCGTCTCCTGGATCATCAGCCTGATGGACTCGAGAGATGGATTCCCAGGCCTCAGCAGGAACGATTTGGCCGCCGCCAACAGCGTCCGTCGTATATTCCACGCCGATGGCGAGAGTGTGTAAAGCTCCGTGATGACGGCGAAGAGGAGCTCCACCGCCACGCTCGTCTCCTGTTCCGACAATGGCGAAAAGGTCCGCGGCTGTCGTTTTGGAGGTCGCCCGAAGCCATTTGCCGATGCGGTGTTGGAAGGTGACGGGTTTGCTGTAGCCGTCGCCGCCGCCGCCGCTGCGTTACCTTCTTGAAGAGGCGTGGGCTTCGTAGCAGTCCTAGGCATGCCATAATCATCCGGGATCTCGGTAGGCGGAGGCGGCAGCTTCAGTCCACTCAAGCTTGTGGACGATGGCGACCGAACAGGCGCCACACTTGATGCACGGCTATGGTTGCGGCTGCTCATCGCGCTCGTTGGTGAGGCCATATCCCAGCGGTCAGGCCGTAGGCCCGTCGAATCTCCCGCTGTACCGTCGGCACCTTCGTGCTGTGAGTTGTAGCTGGGCCGGCGCTCCATTGGAGGAATCTTGGCAGGCTGGGTTGAAATGACAGACGACCTCTGGCTATCCATGCTATCCCTGCTTATGAGGCCGTTGTTGATCACGGAAAGGCCGCTGTCATGCCTAATTGGGGAAGGTAGGGGCACAGAATGCCGTTTCGTGAGTGTATTCGGGGCCGGTGTAGAATTATCAGTGTCCGACTGCTGCTGTTGCGGTAGCTGCTTCAAGGAGGAGCTTGTGTTCTTCCTTGAGCCGAGGCCAAGGTTGCCCAGAACACCCGTAACACCACCCACGACAGCCTTGCCTCCATCAGCGACGCCCTTTGGCGCGCTGGTAAGAACCCCAAAGACGTTTTTGCCCATGGTTTCAAATGCTTCAAATCCCGACTTTGACTGTGCACGAGTGTGCAAGATATCTTTCTCGAGGAACCGCTTCATGCCCTCGCTCGTAGCCAGCGACTTGTTCTGGCATGCATCACGGCAATAGCGTTCGAGCTCTCCGCGTAGGGAGACCTTGGTATGCACGCGCCAGGCCGGCAGGCTGCCGTGCTGTTCCGTAAACGCGGTTGCCCCTGAGATCTTGGCAATCCTCGCCAAGATCTCGTGCAGCTGTTCAAAGTCGGCGTACTTGCGTACAATCATCCACCCAGGATGTTGTGGGTTTGCGGGTTCGACTTGGATTAGATAGTCCCAGGCCGGTCTGTTCTTGATGCGGTTCTTGGCGTCGGACATGCCGTCATCATGGATGGTGATGGTCGCGTGGTGGAGAGTGAGCGGTTGTGGGCTATTGCGCACAGGTTCCGCCTCAGGCTCTGGCTCATCCTGCGCAGGCGGGACAAGCTGGTCGAAGTTGGTGAATTGCGCAGTTATTTCCTCTTTCAGCGGTGATGAAGGATGGCTAACTGCCTCCATTTCTGAAGATCCTGGGGTAAGGGGGCCTTGTGTTGAGCCCGTTTTAGCCGAGGACTCATCTCCAGAAACATCGCTGGGTAATATTTGTTTACTTGTCGGCGATAGCGGTCCAGGGCTTTTCGGGATTGTTGTGTCTGAACCCACATTCGGCTGCATGTCCAGAGTATCCGCATTGCGCTTCATTGCATCCGCTAGTCGCGATGATGCCTCGGCTGCACTTTTCGACTCTCCTGTCTGCTCCACGCCTGCAGCAGACTCCTTCCTCCTTCGTGCATCCTCATCGGCTATCATCTGGTTGAGCTTCTTCATCTCCTCTAGTGCGTTCTCCATCTCCTCGTCAGCTTTGCTGAGCCTTTTCCTGTGGTTAGACATGCTCTCCTTGCGCTGCGACTTGTCAACATCTACAGAGTTGCTGCCGCTCTTGCTGTCGACCTCGGTGGAGCCCTTGCTGGGATCAGGCCCTGTCTGCATCCCAACGTCGATGGCCTGGTTGAAATCAGGCTCTCCGGCCTCTAACAGGTACACAATCCAACCATTAATCCACTCCGGCTTGGAACAAGACTTGAGCGTCATTTCCAGAATGACCCCTGCCAGGATTTCTCGGAGAAACACCCGAGCAGGGTCACAGCCATACGTCGACCTGTCGAGGAACCCCAAGAGGTCATCCGCCACATTTCTGAACTTTGCAGCCTGTTGTTTCTGGTTCAACAGGTTCGCCAAGTTGGAGTCTGGATTCGAGGCCAGGTAGCTACTGACAGAATCGGTCACACTCCGTGTATCGTTTGGGGGTTCCTCCGTCAGCGCCGTGGACAGCTCGGAGAAGAAGACGATGACGATGGACGACGAGTTGGTAAGGAAGTCTAGAAATGTATCTGCAGGACGCTTCCTGCTCAGCCGGTTGGAGACGGAGATGAGGAAGGATGCGAGGACTTTGCGGCAAGCCAACGGGAAGGTTTGGTCCATGGGTACAATTGGACTGTACCACCATTTGACATAATCCCGGATGATTGCATCAACCAGGTTATTCAAAGCATCCCGCGTCTCTGGCTGAAAATCTTCAAAACCCTTAAGATCCGTGCCTTCGTCGCCCTCCTTTGCTAATGACGTATCTGCGTTGTTTCGTCGCATGTCTTCCTTCAAGTCTAATATCCTCGTCAGGACCTCGATCCCTTTCTCCCCCTTGATACTCTGAGAGACCTGCGGGTTCTTGGACTCCCATGATATAAACGCCGTGACTCCCGCAAACGCGCCAATGAGCAGTAGGCCCAGCTGGCCCAGTAAGAAGTATGTGACCGCCGCCAGACCGACCCCCACTCCGGCCAATGTCTCCGGAGTGGCGGTGGAGAGGAATTGGAAGACCTTTGTCATCATGTCATCCCCACTACCGCTGGGCTCCGCGCTTTCCGGCTGGTTCATAAGAGGCTGTTCCTCCATCGCAGGCTCTTCGGGGAGGGTAGTCGGCGATGACGGAGCCGGGGCGAGCTCGGGCTTGTACGTGGTCGCAACAGTAGCCATGGTCGTGGTCGTCATTGTCGGCTCCGCGGTCGAGTCCATTGTATGGCTGCCGGCATCCGTCTCGCGGTTTGACAAGTTGATCGCATCTTCAGCTGAGTTCATGGGGGTTGGGAGAGCTTTTTGAGGTGGGGTGGTTCGACGCGGTGTCGCGCAGGTGCGTGCGTATCCGGGTCTTGGGGCTCAAGAATGTTCCTTGTATCTGAAATAGGTCAAGGGCGATGCGTGAATTTCAACAAGCGTTGACACGTTAAACTATAAAGATTCCAGTCGCCTGCAAGAGCGCACAAACTCTTGATGTTCTAGAATTGCGCTTAAGTGGTATACCAGACAGGTGTTCGAACCAGGGTCAATTGGCATCTCGAAACAATGGCAATCTGGGCTTGTCCAACAGACTATTGGGGCCTGGACCAGGGTTACTCCATACCGTACAACGACAGTAAGTAAGGGGTTCGATCTCGGTGTACGTAGTACGGGTTCCAGGGGCATGCTAGGGGTTGCGGGTCCGCAATGATGCAACTTGGCCTGTGCGTAAGAGGCGCCAAGTGCGAACAGTGGGCTTCGATGGGGTTTAAGGGTTAGGGTTGATAATCCATCACTCATCACTGCTTTTGTGCACAATACAATGGTTGGATGGATTACTTTTGATGGATTGCTTATAATGTGACCAGTTGACTTAAACAGCATCAGTTTCATCTCTTCGTACTTGAATAGATCACTGCCTACAATATTGCGTTCTGCTGGGTTGTTAGGAAGTAATACTCGACGGCATTTACTACGGACGAAACGAGAGGCTCACTATTGTCCAATCAACCAATTGCCGCTCGACTGCTTTATTTGTCGTCTCTTGTATTGTTGTGTCTTAAGATGGCCCGAAACTAAGAAAAAGCCAATCAGCTTTGCCACGTTCTCTTTGAACTATTCTTCATCCATCTCTCGATTTCGTAGAATTAAAGCAAAAAATGTTGCTAAACATCAGCTCAAAAAGTCGGGATCAAAAGATTGCCACTTCATTTAGGCCCAAATCCCCCAACAGGAAATATACAGTAGAGGCTGTATTTTACCACCTGCGAAAACGACCAATAACAATCTACCAACAGGAAACAAACAAAGAACAACAGGTCCCCCGCAACTCAACCAGGCTTTGTACCAGGCCAACCAAGCACAACTGGTCACAATCTTACTCGTAGTATACCACACACCAAAGAGAATACATTCAATCCTACACATGTGGGTTAATTAAAAGCCATACAACCCTCCCGATCACACCGGTCTTCAGGCTCATTGCTCCATGAGCCCTTTTTGTCGACCGCTAATCACTTGTGTGCGACCAACAAACAAACCTAATATGGCACGATGGTCGCAGGGCGAGCAAGGGTGAGAGCGAGGAGGGAAAAAATGGGGGGCGGACGGGAAGGCGGGCATGGGGATTCACCAAGGTAACAACAAAACTGGCCGTCCCGGAGATAAAGCTTGGCCAGAGTTTTCCAGACCAAGGTCAAAGGCAAAACCCGAAGCGGGTGAGAAAGATTTTGGGTGTGTTGCATCGCATGCAAATCATTTCCTCCCCCCCTCCAAGAAGCTTCCCCTGCTCTTGTGATTGGCCCTTTCACGGGGGCACGAGGTGTGCTAAAGTGATCTGCAAAAGGCCCAAAATGCGCATTACGGGTGGCATCTTTCATGTCCCAATCTCTGGCTCATTATTAGGCAAGGTTGTATAGGCTGTTCATTTCTGATATAAGCTGTTTGTTACCCTGATTGTCGTTGTTGGTGTGCAACCAAAAAGGACTGGCAAGGCTAGGGAAGGGGCGGCACAGCGGCGGATCGCCGACTAGCGCCGTAAGCAGCTAGGGGGTCGTCGTAATTTTGACATGTCGTGATACTGCTTGACTGTTCGTTTGTTCCGTAAAGTGGGCTTTTGCCATTGCATACGCCGCCCACATACTCAGGTTTGGCACGTTTGAAACTGTCGATGGAGTTCTGATGCCCATGTGAAGCATGAATGAGGCTTTCAGAAATGTACGGTTTAGATTTTGATCCCAAACAAAAAATCCCTTAACGGCAAGTTGCCACTTTGCCGATTAACCTAACAAAAAGAAAAGCAAATAGCCCGCCAAAGTAAGATCAAAAGCCATCTTCAACTTCAGATAGAGTCACAAAAGTAGCAGAAACTAGCTTGCCAACCACGGAGAAAAGGACAGTGTAGGGTATCACGCTTGAACACCCAGAAAGAACAAACACCCTCGTAAACCCAAGAAAAGAAATTCCAAAAAAAAATCAGATAGCCAAACATAAACCCTTTTAAAAAAAAAATGCGTAACCGTATTGGTTAAATATGTGTGTCAATCACAGAAGAGGCTGAGGCAGGTCAACAGACTGAGCGCAAGCCAACATGCCTCTTCACCAGAGTGCTTCATCTTTAACCATGTCGCTTTGCCGAGGCGAGTATCGCTTCGAGCCTTGTTTGTCGTAACCATGCTGTGAGTTCGATAGGGGACTGGTCTGGCTCCCAGCAGAACCCGGCTGCATGAGTTCCGCACTGCCCGCGGCTCTACTAATTCCGTCGTCGTCGTCTGGCCTGTAGGGAGCTACACGGATGGGCCGTGGCTTGGTTGTTGACTTGTGCAGGTTCGGGAACTGGTAGTGCGCCGGTATCTGATTCGCATAACCCCTAGCCTGCTGTCCGCGGAGAGGCATGATGGGTTGGTAAGGTGACGAGTGGTACGGCGCCTGTATAGGTGACGATGAACCACGGTGAGACTGAAGGGAGTAGTCATGACCGCTTCTGCTACCCTCGCTCCTGTATGTTCCGTTTGTAGAAAATCCGACCATGTGTGGTGCAGTATCGTTCCAGGCACGAGTTCCAAACGCGACGCCCGGCGGGATGATTGTAAGAACAATGCAGGCAAGCAGAACCATGGAGCTGTCGAGTACCAGGCTCAATGTCTGTGACTGAAAAGAATCCGAGGCGATGCCACCTGAGATCTGGACTATCCTGGCGATTGTTCTTACGAGAATCAAAGCTGCCGCTGATTGCAGGCCTGGGAGGAGATAAAGAAAGTTAGTTTGTGCGCCAATTTGCGGATAGTTCTGGGTGTAACACTGCAGCCTCTGGATGGGAAGACGAGAGGCAGGTAACTTACAGAGGAGGAATATCCTAAAGCGCTGCGAGAGATAAATGTGGGCATGCTTCTCCTCGATATAGTTTCGGTGCTTTGAAATCCTGTACACAAATGCGTAGTAGATGCCAAAGTATAGCAGCAAGCTTGCAACTTGGATACCCAAGCCAGCAAGCAGTATGTTGACACCCTGACTCATCTACATAATTGTCTTGAATGTGAGCAAGAACCACTTTGCGACGCGTCAAAGTCCGGACTGGGAACAACGACTTACCTCAGGCCTCGCAATTCCGTCGACAGTGAACACACAGCCCACAATCTGGAATGCAAGGGTAAAGACGTCAAAGCCAAAGAATAGCAATCCAAGCCATAACGGCGAAGGTATCTGGCAAAACCTTGTGCCATATACTGATAAAATGTGTGGCAGCACGGCGTAAACTGCTGCAGCGATGAAAGTTGGTCCTGTGATGGAGCCCACCATGTACATGGTGAAGTAGGGACGACTGGCAATGTTATCTCTTAACAAAATGTTGCCGATATGACCGATGATTTCGAGGAATATTCCGGCGACTAGAAGAAGGGTATAAAGTGGAGTTCCGTGTCTAACTCCAAAGTATACATTGACGGGAATGGCTATAGCAAAGCTAGCCAAAAGAACGGCGTTGCCCGGCAGGTGAGGCGTTGTGGTAACGAACCCGCTTGGAACAGGACATGAGTTGATGTCACAATCATGCATCGTTAATGCCGCCATCGTGGTAGTGTGTCGACGTCGCGGCGATGGCGACGGCAACTGCTCGACCCTTCACTTGCTCGTTTAGCGACCGCAAGGGGATTGGCGATATGTTGTTAGATTCCCGCTTCCGCCCAAGGCTTGAAACCTTTGTCGTCCAAAACATCAAGGTTTTGAACGACAGCTTCTCAAGCGTAAGGGGTCGTTTGAGAAGGGGATGGAGGATCCAAAAAGTCCCGAGGCAGGTAAGCCGGAAATGTTGGCAATATGTATATCGGTTGTATCCGACTGGGGGTGGGGGCAGAAAGCATCTTGGTGCAGGCGCTTGCCATCTGCACGTCAAGACTGGTTACAACGCGGACACCGTTTGTCTACTTAGGACCGCAGAGTCCTTGCATGGACTGGCCGAGTAACATAGCTCATACCGGTACAAGGAGTGGGCAGGGGGGGTCTTACGAGCTTGCGGATTTTAGCCAGACAAGTAGAAGAATGTGGAGGGACCTTGCCTTACCTGCCTGTTTTTGCCCGGTCAGGCTCTGTGAAATATGCAAACCAACCAAAGAACTTGCTCGACCAGTCTCGATTGACACTACCCCGGTCTTGTTACACAACAACACATGCCGACGGTTGCTGTGATGGCCTTTGTTGGCAGGATGTGCTAGATCTCAATGCTGGCGCGGCACCTCTGTTGGAACTTGTCTGCAGTGTTGTAACTACTTCACATGTATGGCTGCATATGTGGCCTTCTATTGAACCAAGGAGGGGAGTTCAAAAAGGTACCTTGGTTCGTATAGTAGAAACCGGTGGAGATTGTGCGTACTTCGCCCAACTGTAGCCTATCAGGCCTCCCTATGGCGATGATTTTTGCTGGCGAAGGTGGTGGGGACAATCCTGGTGGATGTGGAGGTGTGGCACGGGATTCTACCACCATAACCGTAAACAATAAAAAAGACCGTACCATGTCTTTCTAAGGCCCTTGTCGAGCAGGCCGTCTTTGTATGGACAGGCTTGCAGGTATAGGGAAGGGAAGATCCGACAGCTTGGGAGGGTATATGGTCCCGCGCTAACAGGGCCAATGGGAGGTAAAGCACCGTAGCTTTGTGGATTTTGCCAAGGTGTTGTTGGTGTCGTTAGTAACTCAATGTGTACATGTCTTTTATTGACCTAGTTGACATTTCGTGCCGATCTTTCCTGGCATAATTGCTCCGCGAGATGAGGGAAATTGACCCAAAGATGAATTCTGGCTTGTATGGACGTTTCTTTTACTGTTTTTGGTCTTTTACCTTATAGATTCCAGACCACCAAGCCGTCCGCAAGGCCGGATCATGTGGGCTTCTCATATCAGTCACATCTCATGCCTGTGATATAAGGAAAGCCAAGGGATTTCCCCCACTTCCCTCCACACATCTGAGGATGCATTGGTTCCGGGGAAGTGAGCTGTTGATCCTGTGAGTCAAATTTCCTCTGGGCAAAATGGATTCCTACAAGGTATGCATGCGGTGTTTGTTGGCCAGGTTGGGCAGGTTGTAAGGCTGGCCCTGGGGGACCCGGCGATAAGCTTCCGGCGGGGATTGCGCGGTTGTTAGCGTTGAAAGTTGCCGCTCGGCAATCCATAGAGCTCTTGTGAATTAGCGCGCTCAGGCGCGATTTTGGCGGTCAAGACAAACCAAGCTTTTGGTTCAAAGACAACCTCTTGTCTGCAGGAGGAGAGGAGCTTATTATGATAAGCGAAGAAAACAGGTAGAGTGAAAAAGACGCATAGTTGCAGTAAGCGAGAGGGGGATTCTCTCAACTGCAATGTTGGGGGGTGAATTGACGGGTTAATTGGGAGTGCCGAGCCGGAAATGAATTTCGCGTCGCTGCTTGCGGCCTGCCTTTCTTTGCGATCACGTGGTGAATAAAGTATTTCCTAGGAAACGTCTGGTCATCGGCAAATTCGGGTCGTCGGTTTGGCACTTCATAGTGTTTCCTGCAAAGTTTGGCAAAATACCTAAGATAACTAAGGTACCTGTAGCGTCCAATAATCTTACCTAGGTAGGTAATGGAAGGTACAGTATCGCGATCGTACGAAATTAATCCCGGGCAGCATCAGACATTGAAAGTCCAGGAACAAAGGACACTAGTGGCCCGTGCTCAGGTAATGACATCAATTATGGGATCCACTTAATATTAGCACCGGATCTATCGAGGCTCGACCCGGACATCGTCGCAATTGACATTCGGGAATGAGCCGGAAAAGTCCAAGTACAAAGGGCAAGAAACAGTGCATAGAAGCCTGCTATTGTACCTTGAAATTATGCCCATATTATACGTAAAGTTCTCAGAAGCATCATGATATCTAGCAGATAAAACATGGTTGTTGGGTCAGCGCAGCTCCTGTTGCGCCCTGTGCCTTCACTCGTTGCCAGGACACCCGGCTCTGGATCCTATTGGCAGCGACGCCTGTTCAACTTGGCAGGCTGTACGAATATCACGATATCAACTCACAAACCTAGAGAAAAGCGGTTCATTTCGGCGACGCCGCTACGTCTTGAGTCTTCAGGTCAAGATGACCCTAGGTTGAAGGAGGTTTTAGGCAGAACTATCGCAGACGAGTTTGCCAAGTTGCGTTCCGACTATGGTAAGCAATCAGAATCAAAAGGGCGAATATATATGCATATATTCATCGATTAGAATCATCTTATACACGAAGATAGACTTACGAGAAACCGTCTAGCTTCGCCCAAATACCCCGTGGTGCTCGCCCACGGGCTGCTTGGCTTCTCGACTCTCGAGCTAGCAGGACATTTGCTTCCGCCCATTGAATACTGGCACGGCGTCAGGAGCGCCCTGGAAGCGCGGGGCGTGACTGTCATAACGCCCTCGGTGCCGCCCTCGGCAAGTATCGCTGTGCGAGCCGCAAAGCTGGCGACGCAGATCGCCAACTCGGTACCCAGCGGAACACCAGTCAACATAGTCGCGCACTCCATGGGAGGCCTTGACGCTAGGCTTCTCGCCTCACCCGCTTTTGCGGATCAACTCTCCTCCGTGACCGCAGAACGCCTCAACGTGGCGTCGTTGGTGACCATATCGACGCCCCACCGCGGCAGCACCTACGCCGAGCATGTCATCAACTTGTTGGGCCCTCGACGGGTAGAGGGGGCCCGTCGTATGCTTCGCACCACAATGGGGTGGGACAATACGGAAGCGTTTGAGCAGCTGACACCCAGGTATATGAAGGAGGTTTTCAATCCCGCTACTCCAGACCACCCGGACACACGTTATTTTTCATATGGTGCCATGACGGATGGGCGACCACGGCTTTTTAGCCCCTTTCGCGCGTCACACAAGATCATCCAAGCTGCTGAGGGTCCCAACGATGGCCTCGTGTCTGTCGAAAGCAGTAAATGGGGCACATACGAAGGTACTGTGGTCGGCGTTTCACACCTAGCCTTGATCAACTGGTGAGTAGTATGATCCGGAAAAGTTAGGAGAATTCAAGTTTTGACGTAATTGAGCTGCGTAGGACAAATAGACTTGGCTGGACCGTGAGAAAGTGGCTAGGTCAGGAAGAGACGTGAGTATAATCTCGACCAAGATGTGAACTTTGAAGTCATAGTAGATGCTAACTCGGCCAACATCGATCCAGATTCAACGCAATTGCGTTTTACCTTGACATTGCAGATATGTTGGCGAAAAGGGGATTGTAGGATAGCGCTCGGTAGACGGAATGTTGATAGTTAGAAAGACATCCAAGGTAATGCTGGCGTTGGGTTATGTGTCATTAATACGATCATTTGTCGTTGTCGCCAAGTTGCAACTTTTTATTCCTGTAACATATGGGGCCTTATTCTTAAGTCGAGTTAAAATCAACCGTATGCTAAAGACCAATCACCCTAATAAGTTCCAGGATAGGTTTTTTTTCGTAGGATCAGAACAGATCATCAATGGCCTTGTCGGCATCCTTCTTGATAAGTTCAACCATTCCCTAAAACTAGTCAATGGATGTCTTGGGTTGGATGACAGGGGTACCTGAACGACCAATTTCTCACCTTTGGCATAATCGGTTTGCCGTCTTCACCCTTCACATAGCGGAACGGCATCTCAGTGCTTTCATGATCGTTGAACTTGAGTTCGGGAAAATCCAAGTAAGGAATATCCTCGAGAGCAGCTGAGGAGCGGAGCATTATCAGCTACAGGAGATAGGACACAGTATAGTCAAGATTGAGCTTACTCTTTTGCTCGGCAACAATTCTAGTCACTCGAACGGCAGTGTCCGTTGTCATCTGCTTCGAGCCGAGCCGTCTACCCTCGAAGCCCTTTTTACGCAGCTCTGATGTCCTATCTGTAGGTAGTGGAGCGTTTAGGTTTCATTCCATTATATGCGTCTCAGCTTGGGGTCACGTACCCCTTGGCGGGTCATCACCTAGACGACACGTTCAGTCAACAATTGCTCGCCTACGAATTAAGTAAATTAAGTAATCGATTTTTGACTCTATAAACATACCCAAAATACCCCCAAACAGGAATACGTCAAACTTGTCACCATCTTCCGGGCTGAGGTCCTGTGCGGCAGCGGGATCCAAAAGACACACTCGCGTCTTATCCTGAGCATACAATTCCTCCACTCCCCGGTTCTCGGCCTTGAAGGCAGGAATGGCTTGGAGTGGTTCGGGCGCAACAAAGCTCTGCGGGAGTGATGACAGGACAAAGGCGCTACCTGCACCTTGTGACTCCTCAGCAATGGCGATGTATTCGAGTTCGGACCATGGGCCCAGCTCCTCATCGAGGTGCTCGACAATGTATGTTTTTTTGGTTGCCGCCATTTTATTGCCTGTCAATTCTCAAACGAGTGTTGGTTGTATCCAACGGCAAAATCTCATCTGAGCTGATAGTTTGGTGGTTAAAAAAAAAAAAAAAATGGCTCGTGGGGTAAAGATTGTGGGGACCAAACACCTTATTCCGGTACTAGTCGCCTGCTATTACTGTGTAGTGTATGCTATACGGTATTGTACATTCTAGAAATAGAGGTTATCGCATTCTGAATTCAGATCGAGGGGCAAACTTGGAGTTCGTGCAAGGATCTGGGTGGGTCGCCACAGTCTACCGGTCCCTTATGTCTCTGACATGCTGACTAAGACTACAGAGTAGAACCCCGGAAACTGAAACGTGAAAAACCACTGAATTTCTTGTCTGGCTTTTTAACGTATATTTTTATATTTTTTTTACTGATGTACATGAGTTTTCTTAGGCAAATTTAGACGCAAACTTGGTCAGGTACAGAGCCAAAAATTCAGAACAAATCTCACAATTAGTCAAGTCTGTGAGACCTTTAGACAGCAATCTAATGCAAGGGAAACAGTTCGCGGCAATCTTGGTCAAACAGCTTACAGCAAAAAGATGCCCACAGCGCTTTGTCGATCTGGCTGGAATGGAGAACAATTGTGGGTCTCCCGTGCTTGATCAGGGATGAGACCGCCAAGGCGTCAGTCACTCACTCTTTGAAGTCCGGTGGATGCCGGATTAGTGTCTGAATAGACGACGAACGCGCACGGCCAAGGACACCTGTGCTGACATTTGGAACAGGCAGATGTTATCCTGTCGACGCAACCCCTAAAAACCCAGGAAGATTCATCATCAAGATTTTAGCCTGCATTAAGCCCAGGCCCGCTGTGCTTGCTTTTTCGTTTCCTGATATCTTCAATGTTTCTTTAATCTGTTGTCGTTTTCTCTGAATTACTACCGGCTCAAGCACGATCTCTCTCTCCATCGTCCTAACGATCCGGAAAACGGTCCTCTCTCCTTCCCGGTCGAAGGGGATTGCGGCCACGCACCCATATCTCGACAATCATAAATCCCCCCTTGGATGAAGTTCGCGATGCGTCGAGCCTCCACCTTTGCGCTTATTGCGCTTTCATGGAGCTCCGCCGTCAGCGCGGCCTCCAGCGCCGGTGATTACTTTGTGCGATCACTTCCTGGCGCGCCTCCAGGGCCATTGGTAAAAATGCACGCCGGGTAAGAACACTTCGTATTTCACGCAAATGCCATACGACGAAGAGCGACGATGGACACTACGCTCAGGAATCTCATTCGAATGCTTTGCTAATAATCTGCTCTTTTATGTCGGAAATAGTCACATCGAGGTCACCCCCGAAAAGAACGGCAACATGTTCTTCTGGCACTTTCAGAATAAACACATCGCCAATAGGCAAAGGACGGTTATCTGGCTCAATGGAGGCCCAGGCTGTAGTTCCGAAGACGGTGCTCTCATGGAGGTCGGCCCCTACCGCCTCAAAGACGATCACACACTGGTGCCTAACGAGGGATCGTGGCACGAGTTTGCAAACATCATGTTCGTCGACAACCCGGTCGGTACCGGCTTCAGCTACGTCAACACTGATAGTTACGTGACCGAATTGGATGAAATGGCCGACCAGTTCATCATCTTTCTGGAGAAGTTCTTTGAGCTGTTTCCAGAATACTCGGAAGACGATGTAAGTGCAACATGGGCCTGTCTCCTTTGGCTTTGTTGCTAGCTACATGATTTCTTGTCAGTTTTCGGTTTACTAATCTGGTTCCATTCTTTTCCAGCTCTATATCGCCGGAGAATCCTTTGCTGGACAGCACATCCCATACATCGCCAAACACATACTCGAGCGCAACAAGAACTCCATGACCAAGATTAAATGGAACCTAAAAGGTCTCCTCATTGGAAATGGTTGGATCGCACCAAACGAGCAGTACCGAGCGTATCTGGAATTTTCCTACGCGAAAGGGCTCCTCGACAAGAATTCGCAGACGGCAAAAAGCCTCGAGGCGCAGTACGCAGACTGCCTGAAGGAGTGGGATGACAACGGCGCCAAGGTTGATGTTGCACTATGCGAGAGCGTTTTACAGAACCTACTCAAGCTCATCTCCAAGGTCGAGGCTGACGGCCAGAGGCATTGTGTCAACATGTATGATGTCCGCCTGCGGGACACGTACCCGAGCTGTGGAATGAACTGGCCGCCGGATTTGGTCCACGTTACCCCATACCTTAGGAGGAAGGACGTTGTCGAGGCTCTACATGTCAACCCAAATAAGGCAAGTGGTTGGACGGAGTGCACGGGTGCTGTTGGAAAGAGTTTCAAGGCGCAGAAATCGAAGCCCTCCATTGAGTTGCTGCCAAAGATCTTGGAGGAGGTGCCTATTCTTCTCTTCTCCGGTGCTGAGGATCTGATTTGCAACCACATGGGAACTGAAGCATTCATTGGAAAAATGACATGGAACGGTGGCAAGGGCTTTGAGCTCACCCCTGGGACGTGGGCACCACGACGCGACTGGACTTTTGAGGGCAAGGATGCAGGCTTCTGGCAGGAGGCGCGAAACCTGACCTATGTACTCTTCAAGGACTCGTCGCACATGGTGCCTTTTGACTACCCCCGGCGGTCGCGCGACATGCTGGACCGCTTCATGGGCGTCGACATCAGTAGCATTGGTGGAAACCCCACCGACAGTCGACTTGACGGCGAGAAACTTCCCGAGACAACGGTCGGCGGAGCGGCCGGCAACTCGACCTCCAAACAGGAGGAGGAGAAGAAGAAGCTGGACGAGGCCAAGTGGTACGCCTACCGCAAGTCGGGAGAGGTCGTCCTGGTCATCGTTGCCGTCGCAGCCGCGGCATGGGGATGGTACATCTGGCGCGACCGCCGCCGCAGACGGGGCTACCAGGGCATTTTTGGCGGTTCTCCCAGCGAGTCCACCACACGCCTCCCAGGACTCGGTTCGAGGGTTACTTCCAGTGCATCCGGCCTGGAGGGTTTCAGGTCCAAGCGCCAAAACGGTCGGGATGTGGAGGCTGGCGACTTTGACGAGAGCGAACTCGATGATCTCCACGCGCAGACGCCTACCGACGCAAGATACAGCGTCGGCGGCGACAGCGACGATGAGGAAGATGCCAGCGGCTCGCGCAAGGAGGGTGGGCCCAGTGGCGGTAAGGGACGATGAGCAAGAGTTGTGAGGGAGGTGGACTGTTGTACATGTCTGGTGGTTCATCCACCAAACCGATTGTTTCGAGCCGTTTAAGACCTGTATGGACCATATCTTACCGCATTTCTTTTTCAGAGCGGCGATTTTTTTTGTTTGTTTTCACACAAGGAGAGGGTGAAAGTTTGCATTGGCTGAACAAGATTGTCATCTGCAGACGAGCTGCAAATGTGATGAAAACATGCTACACATTGCAGTTTCTTTAACGGAGTATGGGGCAGGTAACCAAGCAACATGAGCCTTCAACTCTAGGCGTTTGAGGGATCAGCGGATTTCTTTTTTTTTATATATATTATATGAGTCTCTTGTCATGGTTTCAGCGAGTCTTTGCCACTTCAGTCTGCACGTCTTTGTTCATTGTGAATCGCCTTGCTATCTGTATGTGATCTGGGTTGTTTGATGATTTGCAAGGCAACGTGAATGCACTTAATTCTCCTTTTGGCTATTACAATGATCAGATACTATCAACTTGTGAGAATCCGCGGGTACAGCTTTTCGAGGGGCTAGGGGCGACGAAAATGGAGGGATACTTTTGTCGATTATAGGCAGCCGTTCACCAACGGATCTTTGGCTGCGAAGTTAAAGCGGTAATTCTACCCTGTATTATTGCTGTATACATAGCAATGTTTCCTGACTTTGTTCTTCTGTTTCAAGGTCCCGCAACCAAGACTTGTTTTGTACCACTCCTTTCTGTGCCTTTTTAAACCCGATTCGAGCCTACAGCGTGGTCTGCAAAGAAGTATCCTAACCGTTATATCCAACCACATTCCCCTACAGACGGAAAGCTTGGAGTCTCAAAGAACGGGCCAGGACAAAAGAGATTTACGAAACTGAATGGTAAATTATTGGTTTTTTTGTTAACAGAACGTAAAACGAGGTGGAGAACAACGCGTCCCGGGAGCGGTTTACTAGGCCAGTTGGCCAGATAATTGTCTCGGTTACGGAGTCTTCAACCCCGGCTCCGGGAGAATTCTATGCATGTTTTCAATTCATGATCTTAATACTTTTGTCATGGACAATTGGTAAATACATGTTGGCGTACTGTAGTCACATGCTCCTAGAGTACGGCTCAGAGCTTCTGGCTCATCACTTCCCAAAAGCCCACGGTTGTCAGTAGAAGCAGCGTCTGGCTTTTCGATATAGCGGCTCCGCCTGTAATGTGGGAAGTTTGTTGGTATTTGGCATTGATTTGTACTTGACTAAAAGGCTTACGCGTCTAGGTAATTCCTTGTTTGGGTGCCTGACAGTCATGTTTGCTTTCATAGGTAGCATTCAACTGTAATAATGCCACTTACAATTTCGAGCCACGATTGGAATGACATATGAGTAAGTGGCAGCACTTTACCGATTGAACTCGAATCTACCTGAGGTAGGTACCTAGACATCACATAATGAGTGGTACGCCAATAATAAGCAAATAACTTGCATGAAGCCCAAAAGCCTGTTTCCTCTCCAAAATGACCGGAACGCTGCTGCTCACCGCGGGTCCGGGTTCAAACTCCAATCTGGGTCCATGTCTTTGATCCCACGACGCCAACCCCAACGCCAATACCAGACGGAAGCAAGGCCATTTGCACTATTCTCCGAACAAGTCCTCGTCGAGAAGATGGCAGCTATCGTCAGCAGCCTTCTTGCTGAGCCCCCTAACAAACCTAGCCGAGAGCTCCTCGTATGTGTTAATAACGAGCAGCTGCTTGGTCCCTAGACCGACGACGTCGTAAACCCTAAACCTCGCCCTTACAAATCCCTATAACGGCTGAAGATCCAGTGTATAAAAACTAATAAAGGGATGCACAAAACGAAATGCGCAGCACGTCCCGCCGGGGAATTGTAAAGCTGCAGCAGATTTAGGGGGTGTTCCAAACATGGTCCCAGCTTATAGGTCGCTGCCACACATATTTCCTGGATCAAGCCTAACGATCCAATTTCTGGCCATGTGATGACGTGCAGCTTTTGTAATACCTTTGCACGCTGCTGGGTGTTACAAACGACAACGGCTCTTGGCTTACCTACCTACTTATTGGGAAGTTAACCCCGCCATCTGGGGACGGAGGTTTATTTTCCAAGTGTTTGTATACAACAGCCAAAGCCAAAGTTCACTTTAGCGACAATATTAGGACAAAAACCTTGGCAGTATTTCTGCATAGGAGAAATGGCGGAAACATCGTTATCAAAGTTAGTCAATCTGGATTCCGAGCGTGAAATACCTATCCCACTCCGACATGGAAGAAAACTAAAAGCGCAAAGCATCGCCTCGTCCGCCATGTTCCGCTTCCTAGTCGGCCCCAACAAAAGCGAGTTCACCATACATTCCGGGCTGCTCGCGCACCACTCCGCCGCTTTGAAGGCTTTGGTGCACGGTGGATTCCAGGAGGCGCAGGACGGCTGCGTGACCTGGGAAGACGTCGAAGAAGGGGTGTTCCTGAGCTTTTGGCAGTATGCCTACAAAGTGGATTACGACAATCCGGGGCCACTTCGTCAGACTGTATCAAAACACGTACCTACTGCGCATCAAGAGATTTCGTCTCGGACGGATGAAACAATCGACTTGGAGGTAGTATTTGCTGAAATGCACAGGCGAGAGCAGTTGACTAAATGCCAGCTGCTATGGGAGGACTTCACCGAGTCTTTCCCCTCAGACATTCCGAAAGAGACGCGAAACAATAGCGACGGGGCAAAGCGTCAGTCTTGGATGCTGGTTCATCACGCAAAAGTCTACATATTTGCAGACCGCTATGGAATTGACGGACTTATGGACGTTTCATTGCAGAAACTTGGCCGGAATCTGGTGGATTGCAGCTCTTCGGAATGCAGCGACATTGTCGACCTGACACGATATTGCCTCGAAGAGCTGGTTCCAGAGAGATTGAAGAGGATGGTGGTGCTCTACGTTGCTTGCAAGGTTGAGATGTTATGGAAGAGTGACGAATTTCAGGAGCTTGTTGAAAGCAATGGTGAATTTGCTAAAATTTTAATTGGGTCTATGCTACCAAGACTCGACTAAAGAGAAAGGAGTTTACGCTTCGACGAATTCCCTATAGCCCCTCCAAAAAGGGCGACTAGTTCTTTCACGAGATGCCAGTTTGGCCACCACATCGTAACAGATTGGTGGCGACATTGTGAAAGAGTTCTGGAATACGCCAAATGGGCCCTTGTAGGGCTTAAAGGCTCCAAAAGGCAAACTTCAGCCCAGTAATAACGTACCCTACGACTTGGAAGCTCGATAATCGTATACCCAGATAAGTGCTCGAGTGTATAGGCAGATAGGTTAGAGAGGCCGTGGCGAAAGTATGTCCGGGATATATATCCCCTGAATGTAGGAGCTTACAGCAATGACACAAAAGGTGGCAAGGCTCACTTGAAATGGTTAAACGGAACTTAACTTGATCTGACAATCGTGAAAATAGAAATTAGAGACGACTGTTTCGTTTACAACGTATAACAATGCTTATTTATATATGGGAAAACCATTTCTATATATCCTCCTCCCCCCCCCCC